>NC_068292.1:14390706-14690706 GCF_025860055.1 Xyrauchen texanus | reverse complement strand
CTGAATCAATCTTATAAAATATAAAAGACCGCATGGACCATCACACAATGCCTTGTCTTGCTAGGTAATTCTGAAAATTTCTTTGAACTGTGGAAACTTGTATAACTGACAAATTAATGATTATAGCCTGATGTACCTCTTTAAAATGTGTGTAATGTTTTATCCATGTGGTATAACCAAGGAAATAACCAGTATAATTTGTAACCAGGGATTTTCATGTTTTGTTATCTACATGTAAAATATTAATGAAAGAATGTCATGTTTATAAGGTAAACACTCGCATGGTTACATGGAGGAAGCTGATAACAACGAATATCATGTCTCTTGAACCATTCTCAATATATAAAAGTTCATGATTAAATATGCACAAATTTGAGCAGGAATTTTGTAAAAGAACTGTCGGAAAAGAAAGCCCAGTTGACCATGTGACTCTGAAAAGTCACTTCTGATTTGCGCAGTTCAAATGTTTCCAAACAGGAAGAACATGCTCTCTTCTCTCTTCAGTCTCTTCTCTTTGGTCATCTCTCTCGCTCCGCTGACTGCTCAGACTTCGCTCTGACTCTTCCCTCGTGGTCTTCTTGGGATCTCGTCGGAACCAGGTCCATACCATGTGAGGTCCAAGGAACCTCGGGACTCAACATTCCGAGAAAGCTCATCACTCTCTACGGTTCACAAACCCATGAGAAGGCCTCGCTTCAAAGCCAACCTCATCATTCATACAGACAATAATGATATAATCTTACAGAGGTCCAAAACAATGACGGAACAAACTTTCGACCAAGCGCCAAGAACCAAGCAACACTTTCCCAAGACTGGGAAAAAGTTCTGTGGCTCACTAAAGATAAGGGGGAAATTATTGTTGACGGGAAGAAAATTTGTATATTTCCTGATATGAGTCCGGAGCTATCAAAGTGTCATAAACAGATGATTCCAGCACTGAAGGCGATGAAGGAGAGGAAAATCACCTGCTATCTTGTCTATCCTGCTCGCTTGAAGATCCAAACTGGGAATGGGAAAGCCCTATGTTTTGACTCCCCCAGAGAAGCGTTCAAATTCATAGATGAACAGGACAAGGTTTGAAACAATACGGCCATCTAATACTAGCCAAATTATGTTGGACGGTGGAATTTTGTTCCAAGACTGTTCTATATGCAGCCTTTAGCACAGCAGGACGTTTTTGTTTTCTTCTTCTTTAGGCACCCTTTTAATTACCAATTTTGTGCTACCTGTTATTAGATACAGAGTAATTGCCAGGGAATTTAATCTAGAACTGTAGTAATATTGGGAATCACTTTAATTATATTAAACAGCGATTGTTATTAATGATATGAGAAGCTCATTGTTGGGTGTTTATTGTTTATTTGGAAGATGAAGAATGAGCAATTGCATTTCGCTGCAGAGTTCATTTGTTTGATTGTCAGTGGCATTCTGGACCAGCAATCAGGGTGAATCAGGTTTAAATATACAAGTCTTTTTGTCATGTTTACATTTTGTCTTGAGAGATACATGGATTCATGTTGTTCCTCAAATGAAAAATCGATCTGGTTGGGGTAACACAGGGAGGGGGAGGACCATCCTTTTCTTTAAGCAGGCAGAGTAGTCTAAATATGATAAAACCTCTGAAGTATGAAAAATGTAATGTAACAGTCCTACATAACCCAGTTAATAGGAAGAGAGTTTAAAAATACTTTACCTTTAAAAAGTTACGGGCTGAAATTGTTTATTTACAGGAAATGCATTTAACGGATTCCGAGCATAAGAAACTAAAAAGAGAGTGGGTGGGTCAGGTTTTTGCATCGTCGTTTAATTCCAAAGCACGGGAAACTGCTATATTGGTTATTAAAAACATCCACTTTAGTGTTTCCGAAACTGTATTTGACCCCATGGGAAGAAATGTTTTAGTACAAGGGCATATGTACTCTTAACAGTGGATTATATTGAATATTTATGTGCCAAATTTTGACGATCATTTGTTTATGCAAAACATTTT
The DNA here is from genome assembly GCF_025860055.1 of Xyrauchen texanus. Lineage (NCBI taxonomy): Eukaryota > Metazoa > Chordata > Actinopteri > Cypriniformes > Catostomidae > Xyrauchen > Xyrauchen texanus. The sequence continues at coordinate 14,688,716 of NC_068292.1, read as the reverse complement.
TCTTTTGATTGCTCAGACACCAGGCTGGGTCTTAGTTGGTGGAGATTAATTACTTAGTTTAATTTTTGTATGGATACAATGCTGGACAGATCTTCAAATAAACCATCTTCTCTTTGTAAATCAGCTAAACTTACTATTACTTTGATGAAAGATTTAAATTTACCTGATGTTTGGAGGCAACACCAACCACAGGATAGAGATTATTAATTTTATTCACACCCACATATACACATACTCACATAGATTATTTTTTATTATCCACCCAACTCTTATATCAAGTACTAGATGCTGAAATTTTTCTTTGTTTATTGAGTGACTATTCTCCCCTTGTAATGTCACTGTCCATCCCAAATAAAACAAAAGGGACATACAGGTGGAGGCTCAATCCCACACTTCTCAAATAACCTGAATTCTGTACATTTATTAAAGCACAAATTCATATTTTCACCTATACAAACAAACCTTCCTCTCAGAGCCGCCACTCCCAATACACATATTTCTCAGTCTGCATAGGGGACCAACTCCATGGGGGCACCAGAAACTCCACCGGCTGCACTGCTAGACCCACAAGCAGTCACGGAACACAGATGAGGACTCACACTCGCTCTCGCACTTTTTTTATGGTATTAAATATCTCTGATAACACGCCCCAAATGGTATGTAATGACAAAACTGACTGTGACTGATGGTTTTACATGTCAGTTAGACTTTTTTATTTGTGGGCGGTTTTTGGCCAATTTAAGCTGCTGTATGGTCCAAACCTGTACTGTTTTAGTCAAAGGTCTGGCTATGCGAGACTATACTCCTTTTTAGCTCTATATTTTATTTTTCAAGTAATTTGCACCCTCACATGTACATACTGTATGTCACTGACCACAGATAATAAGCCCATCAATTAAAATCTCATTTGTTGTTTATTGTCAAACAATGAACATATTTAAATAACACAACAAAGACATTTTTACCAATAATATCAGTCAAACAAGTTGTTAATGATAGTTAATTGGTTGACCATCTACATCACTAATAAGTATAAAGGAGCATTCAGTAATTGTTTTATTTACTGTATGTTACAGTATGTTGACAGCTGACAAAATAAGACTATTGCACTGGTAAAGTAGTCTAAAATCATCATACATACACACATTGACAATAAATAGCAGAACATTTGCAGCAGTAGTGTAAAAATAAGACACTTAATTTAACTAACACAACATTTTGTGTTAAGAGTGTGGTTAGCAGGTGTGATACGGATTGCTCACTGGACTCATTAACATGTGATGCCCAGTGATCAGTGAGGCAGTTCCTGAAGTAGTTCTGATGCCAGGTGACTGATGTGGCACCATGCCTCCTTAACATGCCATGACTCAGTAGTACGTGCACACACTGCAAACCGCAGCACAAACTTGCCTGCCAGCTGGCACGGTACCAGATGAATCTTACGTGAACTGTTGATCCTCTTCAACAGAGTTTCGTTTAATTCATTAGAGCCCTGTAGAGTTTAATACACAGCTCAGTAATGACATTGTGATTAAGGTGTATGACTGTCAAATTCAACACATTTAGCACTGCATTACAATTTAATATGACTATATATGCACCGATTTAAGTAAATCAACCTGCAAATAAAAAAAATAAAAAAAAGCTACATTTATTTTAAAATAATAGAAAATCTAAATAAATTTGTATTCACTGTTTATAAAATTAAGCTTATTCACCAAAACTTATTGGCCAAACTTGTTTACCATTGCATTATAGCAAGATTCTTGAATCCTTTTCAGGCCAATGAATGCTTGGTGAGACCCTGGTATATATTGTTTATTGGAATATTGGAATAGTGTTGCATTTTAAGTATTTACAGGCCTGATCTCAAAAACAAAAAAAAAAGCAGAAGAGGTTTTTAAGGTTAATGGTCTAACCCTACCTCTTTCCCTAAACCTATATCTTACTAATAATGTCATTAAAAGCAAATGTGAGATAAAAAAAATTCAATTATTGAAGCAATTACATTAGTAATGAAGGTGCTTCTATAACACTTTTGGCTTATGTGTCGACTCAATGTCACTTCAGGACATGTACCTTGGCCTTTTGCATTGCTAGTGCAACACTTTTGTAATTGAGCTACTTGCTCTTGAACAAGCTGGTGAATGTAGTTGGATATGCAATGCAAGTGCTAAAATGTATCATCTTACAAGTCCCGCACTGTAGTTAAGATACAGTAGCATTGTGTGGGAAACAGGGCAAAAAGTTAGTGTGATAATTAACTGATAATCTGCCCTTTTATTCGTGATTAGTGTGAAAGAGAATAAACGTCACTGTTGTTTTAGCGCCTCTATTGTTAAGCCAGGTTAAAATAAATTAGCAAAAATTAAGTAAAAATGTAGGTATACTATAGTAACGGATCTCGATATGATCACTATGGAAAAGTACTATGATGAAAGTATTTACATACTTTTTTATGATGCTTACATTGAAAAGCTATTCACATTTTAATTTTACATTATATTTAATATATATTTAATATATTTTAATGTGGTAGGTCACGTTTAAATGTGTTTTTGTTCCTGGTTCATGTCATGTGATTTCCTGTTCCCTCATGTGATCTTGTCATGTGTTTCACCTGTTCATTGAGTTCTTGTTAGCAGTCTTGATTCTTCATTGGTTAAAGTTTATTAGTTTTGTTATCTTGTTTACAGTTCTGTCTGTTGACTGGTTGTCATGTTACCCTTGTCTGTGTATTTAAGCCCTCATGTGTGCCATTGTCTTTGTCAGGTATTGTGTTGGTGTAACGTCATGTCATTGTTCTTTTAAGTCAAGTCAAGTCAAGTCAAGTCAAGTCAAGTCAAGTCAAGGCCAGGCCAGGCCAGGCCAGGCCATGTTTATGTTTGGTTTGGTTTCACATTCTGGAATATACTCATGTTTGAATAAACTGCACTTGGGCTCTTCACTTCATCATTGTCTTCATCTGCCTGTCATTGCTATGCTTTGTTACACAATGAAAGTTTTAGCTGAAGTTAAGATTTTTAACTTAAGCTCTGGTTGAAATTTACTCGATATTGTATTTTGAGTGCTGTTTACTGCATATTTTAATTTGAGTATTATTCAATGAATGCACAATCAGATGCATACTGTATACACAGGTTATTTATACATTGCTGTTGCAATTAGCAACAACATCATTTTGTGTAATTTGTTGCTCTCCTGCCACATCTTCAGTAACTAAAATAAGTCGCATAGAAATTTCCCAAGGCTAACCACCTTCCAGAGTCTATTATAACCACTGGAAGTGATTTTGTTTATGTGTAGAGTGTTTTCATCTGACCTTGAGTCTAAAGCAGACGAGGCCCAGCACAACATCAGCACAGATCTCAAAGTGCGGATCAGCTCTTACCAAAGACTCAAACTCTTTTGCCAGTCCTATATGCTGAAAGAGATGAACAATGTATTTTAGATATGTGACACATACAGCTAATCTGTGTAAAAATGTGACACAACAACATGTGAAAATACACAAGGTACATGAAAACTGTTTTGAAATTTGAAATATATCCTAAATCCTGCAAATGTCCCATTAGATCAGAGACAACCAATGCAAGTTTTCTTAGAACTGAATGCTAGTCATCCATAATAATCAGTATGATGAACAACGGTTCATTTTCAAACAGAAATGATTTATGCAAACTGTAAAATACTTTTCAAAATTCTTTTGTCTCATGACCGTACATTGTCTTCACACCTGACGCAACACTCATTACACCACCATTTATTTTTTTATTGGCTATGGCAGACAGGAAGAAAATAAGTGAATGACTTAAATTTTGCTCTGTTCATTACTTAAATAAATCGTATGGCCTCTGAAGACTTGTAAAAAAATGTGCACAAGATGTATAGACAACTTTTATAGTGCTTATGTCACGACACACACACAAAAGGTTAGGATCCAAGTGCATTTATTAGGGTAATCCAAAATCCGTAGTCAGCCAGGCAAGGGTCACAAATCCATACAAAACAGTCCAAGAAACAAGAAACAACAAGACAAGAACTTCGAGGTGCTGGTGACATTAAACAGACATTAAGCAAGGACTCAACAACTAACACAGAAACAGACAGGGTATAAATAGACCAGTGCAAACAATGTGAGTGGGAACAGCTGTGTGTAATGATCAGTGATGAGACAGAACAGGATGATGGGAAATGTAGCACAAGAGGAAATGTGACAATCAGGGAAAGAGCTTCTAGAAAACCCAGGGAACAAACCAGACACTGTGACATAACCCCCTCTACGGAGCGGCTACCAGACGCTACAAGACACCACTGAAAAACAAAACAAAAGTCCAGGAGGGAGGTGGAACGGTGGAGGACCAGGGGGAGGGATGGGGGGCCAGGTCCATGAAGGGGAACAGGAACAAGGGGTGACGGCTTAACCGGCGGCCGGGGCAAAACAGTGAGTCCATCGGAAGGCCAGGGCAAAGCAGACGACCCATCGGGCGGCCAGGGCGAAGCAGATGACCCATCGGGCGGCCACAGGACAGGGACCGGTTCAGGGGGCCTGGGAGCTTGCCACAGGGCAAGGATAGGTTCAGGAGGCCTGGGAGCCGGCCACAGGGCAAGGACAGGTTTGGGGGGCCTGGGAGGTGGCCACAGGGCAAGGACAGGTTTGGGGGGCCTGGGAGCCGGCCACAGGGCAAGGACAGGTTTGGGGGGCCTGGGAGGTGGCCGCAGGATAGGGACTGGTCCGGGGGGCGGAGCCGTAGAAGGCGTAGCCGGGGGAGGCCTTGGAGCCGTGGGGGGCGAAGAAGCCATAGGAGGTGGAGCTGAGGGAAGCCCTGGAGGCTCAGGAGGCGGAGCTTCGGGAGGCTCAAGAGGCGGAGCTGAGGGAGGCTCTGGAGGCTCAGGGGGCGGAGCCATGGGAGGCTCAGGAGGCAGAGCAGAAGGAGGTTTTGGAGGTTCAGAAGGCGGAGCTGAGTGAGGCTCGGGAGGCTCTGGAGGCGGAGCCGTCAGAGGCTCGGGAAGAAGAGCCGTAGAAGGCTCGGGAGGCGGAGCCGTAGGAGGCTCGGGGAGAAGAGCCGTAGGAGGCTCGGGGAGAAGAGCCGTAGGAGACTCAGGAGGCGGAGCCCTAGAAAGCTCTGGAGTCTCTGGGAGCAGAGCCGTAGGAGGCTCGGGGAGAAGACCCGTAGGAGGCTCTGGAGGCGGAGCCCTAGAAAGCTCTGGAGTCTCTGAGAGCAGAGCCGTAGGAGGCTCGGGAGGTGGAGCCATAGAAGGCTCGGGGAGAATGGCCGTGGAAGACTCGTGAGGCTCTGGGGGCGGAGCCCTAGGAGGCTCGAGAGACTCGAGAGGCGGAGCCCTGGAAGGCTCGAGAGGCTTGAGAGGCGGAGCCCTGGAAGGCTCGGGAGGAGGAGCCCTGGAAGACTCGAGAGACCGGAGAGGCGGAGCCCTAGGAGGCTCGGGAGGCGGAGCTCTGGAAAGCTCAGGAAGCTCGGAAGGCAGAGTTCTGGAAAGCTCGGAAGGCGGAGCTCTGGAAAGCTCGGAAGGCGGAGCTCTGGAAGGCGTGGGAGGAGGAGCTCTGGAAGGCTCGGGAGGATTAGCCCTGGAAGACTCGAGGGACTTGAGAGACGGAGCCCTGGGAGGCTCGGGAGGAGGAGCCCTGGGAGGCTCTAGAGGCGCTGACTCTTGGACGGGCACGACCACTGGCGCTGGCTTTTGGACGGTCATGGCTACTGGCGCTGGCTCTTGGATGGTCATGGCTACTGGCGCTGGCTCTTGGACGGTCATGGCTACTGGCGCTGGCTCTTGGACGGTCATGGCTACTGGCGCTGGCTCTTGGACGGTCATGGCTACTGGCACTGGCTCTTGGACGGGCACGACCACTGGCACTGGCTCTTGGACGGTCATGGCTACGGGCACTGGCTCTTGGACGGTCATGGCTACTGGCACTGGCTCTTGGACGGTCGAGGCTACAGGCGCTGGCTCTTGGCTGGACGGAACCCGCGGTGATGGCCTTGTGCTGGACGGAACCAGCGGTGATGGCCTTGTGCTGGATGGAACCAGCGGTGAAGGTTTTGTGCTGGATGGAACCACGTGCACAGGAACCTGGCTGAAGGGTGACTGGACGGCAGACCGATGTTGGTGTCCGCGACGATCATGTACCCCTCCATGGCCTCCACGATTCCCTGAGAATCTGACTAGACGGGTTCCCTCAAAGGATTGACGGCTGGATGCTATCCTGTCCTCTGTCCTTTGAGCACACATTGCGAAGGCCTGAAATAAGGTCATCTGAGACCCTGACTCTCCTCCAGTGTTGGGGGAATGGACCCGGAACCCCATACTGCTGGATCCAATCATGGTTGAGTCCTTCTGTCACGACACACACACAAAAGGTTAGGGTCCAAGTGCATTTATTAGGGTAATCCAAAATCCGTAGTCAGCCAGGCAAGGGTCAAAAATCCATACAAAACAGTCCAAGAAACAAGAAACAACGAGACAAGAACTTCGAGGTGCTTAATGTCTGTTTAATGTCACCAGCACCTCGAAGTTCTTGTAAATGCACCCTAATAAATGCACTTGTATCCTAACCTTTTGTGTGTGTGTCGTGACAGCTTATGTGGTGCTGTTTAGTACATTTGAAGTTGACAGAAAATATCATTGTGAACTGTCATTTTATGGAAAATGTTTTTCAAAAATTCTTCTTTAATGTTCCACGTGGAAAAACAACAACAACCGCATACAGGTTTGGAAGTTGAACTACGCCAAAATGAAATGCATGCCAACCCCAACAAAAATTTTACCAGAACGGTCCAAAAAGGGACATACAGGCAGCATAAAAGTAATTCATAAGACACCAGAGGTTAAATCCATATCTTCTGAAGCGATATGATACAATAGGTGTGGTTGAGAAACAGATCTATATTTAAGTGCTTTTTTTACTACAAATCTCCACCTTTGACCAGCCCCAACCAGTAGGTGGCTGAATGTGGAGGTGAAAAATAAATTGTAGATTTATAGTTAAAAAAATACTTAAATGGTGATCTGTTTCTCACCCTCAACTATTATATAGCTTCTGACGATATGGATTTAACCACTGGAGTCAAATGGATTATTTGTATGCTGCCTTTATGTCCTTTTTGGAGCTTCAAAGGTCTGGTCACAATTCACTTGCATTCTAAAGACCAACAGAGCTGAAATGTTCTTTTAAAAATCTTCTATAAAAAAAATATTTTGTTCTGCAGAAGAATGAAAGTCATACACATATGACAAATGTACACATTCACACCAGCAGAGGCCGTCTTTAGATTAACAGTGTTGTTCAGAATGCCAAAGCAGTAACTAATCATGTACTTATCATAGAACAGATTGTCATACATTCAATTCTCAGACAGTTATTCGTAATAGCTACTGTCCAGCACTTCAAAGCTAACCACGAAATGACCACTAAACCTGTAAAAGTATTTGAGAAACAAAGATCTTTAAGGGTGATTCTATATGAATAATCACTGTAAAACACAATGAATTACCTTTGAGTTCACAAATTCTTAATAAACATAAATTTAAAAATCAAATGTTTACAAGTTGCTGTAATGTAATAGGTTTGTTAAATGTAAAAAAATAAAAAGACTTAAATAACCTTGGAAGCCCCTGGTTTAAAGTGCACCAAGTACAGAACATGTCTTGCTCACACTTAATTTTTTAAATGTAATGTAATATCTGTGCCAATAGCACAAATAAATATTAGCCCCAAACTCACACCATTGGTTGAGGCAAATTTGCTGTGTCCGGCTGATGCTCAAACAAACAGATACACAGGGAATTAACCTACTCATGCCTTACTTATGGTTACCTTTGGATATTAAACTGAGAATAAAGAAAGTATTTTAAAATTGAAAAAATTATCTTTTAACTTAACATATATAGACTCTGGACCAGATTGCTTGTCGTGCATGCATTGAACATCACCTAAATGACGATGTCTTAAAGAAAGAAAGAGCGCATACTAAATGACTGACTGGTTTGCATCAAACTCATTGACAGCTTGTCTTAAAGGGAGTTACCTTGCGGATGTAGGCTTGCAGACCTTTGAGTCCATACATGCGGAACACAAACCACATTTTCAGAGAGCGGAACCTGCGACCCAACGGGATCTGCCAGTGCTGAAGGGAGATGAGATGAGACATGACATGTGAACTATGCAAACATTAATACATGATGTACACATAAATCACAGACACACACCAGTGCACATACACATTCTAGTACTCATGTCCTCGCTTTCTTATATGGAAAATGCATGTGTAATACTGCCAGCTATATTCAAATATCCATTTATTCCTATTGAAAGAACTTTTGAACACAGATTAAATGACAATTCCCTGGCATCTTTATGGAGTACTCACAAATATTATGAAACTACTCAATTATAGAAATATAACAGGTAATATGGCGCATTATCAGAACAGAACGTCTATATGAGCAATTCATAAAGGCAGTCAGAAATTAAATGTCTATGATTACATTCCAGCAAAAGTAAAAAAAAAATGACACAGATATTTAAAATGTGGGGCCATAAATAAACATGCAATGAATTCCTCTTTTTTTATGTGTTATCTATCATTTGATATATTCAGCCTTATTCTAGACTTATCTAGCTGTGGGTTTAGTGCAAATGGACCCCTTTTACATATCTGGGTTTTTAATGCAAAAGTAACCTATATAGCAAGGTTAATGGGAGACCACAAAAAATAGCAGCTGTATTAGAAACCATGTCGCACCTAACAGAAAATGTTCCAACAACTTTGTGCTAGCATCATATAAAGGTCAGGAACACACATTGTTCAAGTACAGTTAACTGAACATCATTTTGGTATTATTACTATTAGATAAATAGTTCTCACAATGTTGGGAAAAACAGTCTTAGGGTAACATTGTCCATATACATCCTTTAAAATATATTGACTTATACACTCACCTAAAGGATTATTAGGAACACCTGTTCAATTTCTCATTAATGCAATTATCTAATCAACCAATCACATGGCAGTTGCTTCAATGCATTTAGGGGTGTGGTCCTGGTCAAGACAATCTCCTGAACTCCAAACTGAATGTCAGAATGGGAAAGAAAGGTGATTTAAGCAATTTTGAGCGTGGCATGGTTGTTGGTGAAAGACGGGCCGGTCTGAGTATTTCACAATCTGCTCAGTGACTGGGATTTTCACGCACAACCATTTCTAGGGTTTACAAAGAATGGTGTGAAAAGGGAAAAACATCCAGTATGCGGCAGTCCTGTGGGCGAAAATGCCTTGTTGATGCTAGAGGTCAGAGGAGAATGGGCCGACTGATTCAAGCTGATAGAAGAGCAACTTTGCCTGAAATAACCACTCGTTACAACCGAGGTATGCAGCAAAGCATTTGTGAAGCCACAACACGCACAACCTTGAGGCGGATGGGCTACAACAGCAGAAGACCCCACCGGGTACCACTCATCTCCACTACAAATAGGAAAAAGAGGCTACAATTTGCAAGAGCTCACCAAAATTGGACAGTTGAAGACTGGAAAAATGTTGCCTGGTCTGATGAGTCTCGATTTCTGTTGATACATTCAGATGGTAGAGTCAGAATTTGGCGTAAACAGAATGAGAACATGGATCCATCATGCCTTGTTACCACTGTGCAGGCTGGTGGTGGTGGTGTAATGGTGTGGGGGATGTTTTCTTGGCACACTTTAGGCCCCTTAGTGCCAATTGGGCATCGTTTAAATGCCACGGCCTACCTGAGCATTGTTTCTGACCATGTCCATCCCTTTATGGCCACCATGTACCCATCCTCTGATGGCTACTTCCAGCAGGATAATGCACCATGTCACAAAGCTCGAATCATTTCAAATTGGTTTCTTGAACATGACAATGAGTTCACTGTACTAAAATGGTCCACAAATCTCCATCAACTGCAAGATGCTATCCTATCAATATGGGCCAACATTTTTAAAGAATGCTTTCAGCACCTTGTTGAATCAATGCCACGTAGAATTAAGGCAGTTCTGAAGGCGAAAGGGGGTCAAAAACAGTATTAGTATGGTGTTCCTAATAATCCTTTAGGTGAGTGTATACAGTATATATATATTAGGGCTGTCAATTTAACGCGTTAATTCAGTGTGATTAATTTGACTACAAATAACGGCTTAAAAAATTACGCAATTAATCTCAATGCCCCCGGACCATAATATGGAAGATTCCTGAGAAATGCAAGCTTGTAGTACCACCTGTTTACTCCAGAGGGTAGTAAGTGAAACTTCAGCTGTATGAGCAACGCACAGTTTATACAGTTACAAAACAACCATCCAGCAGACAATTCTAACTAAGGAATCTCAAGATGAGTTCTAAGTATTAAACTACATTTAACTTGACACAGTGACCTAAAAATTGTATGTTTATGATGCAACGCACCAGAGACACTACACAAGCATGTCTGATGCAGGTGTTCATTGATGGGTCCTTAAATAAGCCCTCATAATAAATCTCAAACTGATTGACAAATTCACTTGTGAAATGGATTGCTGTGAACTGTATGCCAATGATTGGCTTATGATCAATAATATGGTGTTAAACAATACATTGTATTCTAAAGCCACTTTTATATTGTTTTATCAATGATGAACTGTTCTGCTACAAGAATGTAATACATTTTAATTATCTGAACATTTTTTATTTTTATTTATATATATATATATATATATATGTATATATATATATATATATGTATATATGTATGTGTGTGTGTGTGTGTGTATATATAATTTTTTAAATATTTAAAGATAACTGTGTATCATTATTTCATCATTATATATTGAATTATTGTTATATTAGGGGCTTTCTCAGCAAATATTTGTATATGCGATTAATCGCGATTAATTAATTGGGACACCGTGTAATTAATTCCATTAGAAATTTTCATCAATTGACAGCCCTAATATATATATATATATACAGCTCTGGAAAAAATTAAGAAACCATTGCAAAGTTTCTCTGGATTTACTATTTATAGGTATGTGTTTGAGTAAAATTATTTTTTTTGTTTTATTCTATAAAGTATTGACAACATTTCTACCAAATTCCAAATAAAAATATTGTTATTTAGAGCATTTATTTGAAGAAAATTACAGCTGGTCAAAATAACAAAAAAGATGCCGTGTTTTCAGACCTCAAATAATAAAAATTCAATTCATGCTAATTTTTATGTTTTATCATGTTTTAACTGATTCCAGCCTAGCTGAAGATCCCCCATATCATCACTGATCCTCCACCAAATTTCACAGTGGGTGCAAGACACTGTGGCTTGAAGGCCTCTCCAGGTCTCCGTCAAACCATTTGACCACCAGGTGGAGGATCTGGGATGTACTGTCAGTATGCATACCTATAAATTGTAAGTCCATAGAAACTGATAATTTTGCAGTGGTCTCTTAATTTTTCCCAGAGCTGTATATATAATATACAATGTATATACTGTATATTTCTGAGGGAAGCTGAAACTGAAAAAGTTAGCAAAATTTAGTTTCACATATTCATTTAAATAATATTCTATTAAAGTTAAGACAGCTGGACATGTCACATTTAGATTTACTCTGCAAAACAAGGCAGAAACTCGCATCACAGTCTGTGAAAAGGGATCATTATTTAAAAGACCAAATATTTAAAATGTATTCTAGGCCTTGGTATCTCAGCGAGTATTGACGCTGACTACCACCCCTGGAGTAGTGAGTTCGAATTCAGGGCATGCTGAGTGACTCCAGCCAGGTCTCCTAAGCAACCATCTTGTCCTGGTTGCTGGGGAGGGTAGAGTCACATGAGGTAACATACTTGTGGTCGCTATAATGTGGTTCTCGCTCTCGGTGGGGCGAGTGGTGAGTTGTGCGTGGATGCCATGAAGAATAGCATGAGCCTCCACACGCGCTACATCTCCGCAGTAACACGCTCAACAAGCCACGCGATAAGATGCATAGATCGACGGTCTCAGACGTGGAGGCAACTAAGATTCGTCCTCCGCCACCCGGATTGAGGCGAGTCACTACGCCACCACGAGGACGTAGAGCACATGGGGAATTGGGCACGCCAAATTTGGGGAGAAAATAATGAAAACAAATATTATTCTAGCACTGTGAGTATTGTGTTAATATATTTTGTGCATTGTTTAAAGCTACTTTTGTATTTGATGTTTATTTGATTTTATAATTAACAGCCATAATTAATAAACTTACATAAAACTTATGTTTTAAATTACAGTAATGAATTAAATTTAAACGTTTGACAAAAAATATCCCTTTAAATATAAATATTGCTCATGAAATGGTAGCAAATACTACCACTTATTGTAATAAAAACTATTAATTTGACATTGATACCACATTTTATAGGTTTACAGAGAATAAGCTAAAACTAATGACTATAATATGTCTCTTATACACAAAAACATTTTTCAAGCAGTATACTTACTCTATAATCTGTAACAATGCCTGTAAATACAGAGAAGTAAATAAATATTTAGTCATCATACATATAAAATATAAGTAGTGATGTTATGAAGCACTAAATCATGTAAGGCTGAATAATTTTTATGATAACTCAACACAATCAGCAGCTGAAGCTTTACCAGAATTTGCTATGTGCTGTTATGGGTGATTCAACAAGGTTACTCTACTGAGGTGCAAGGTGCAAATAACGCCATGGGCACATTGAATAGAAAAGCACACACAATTCTTTAGATGATAAGAAATAAACTGTTCAAGACTAACATAGGTCTTTTTCCTCCATCTGGTCAAGCCTGTTGATAATTTTATCAGAAAGTTCTTCATGATGGAAATGGCTTTAAGGTGTGTGTGCATATATGTGTGCCAGTGGGATAAGAGACAGGGCTGCTCTATTGTCTTGCTGTCAACACAATTACAATCGTCTGTACAGCTGCACACTTTGTTTAGCCACATTTATATGGCCAACATGCAACAGGCAGCTCATTGGTTGACAGCTTTGAAGAAATTAATAGAATTAGTGGAGGGTTCAGATGACGGATATTGGAAAAGAATGGAATTTTCTGATGTGGCATCTGCAAACAAAATGTCACTGTGTCGTTTCTTTTTTGTTTGTTGTTTCAGAGCTAATTTCACTTTTCTAATAATTTTGCAATTACTTTTAACCATTTAGTGGATGAAAGACGTCAGCTCCCTTTGAGTTCACACAGACCTTGAGTGTCTAAACCACAGGTGTAGTTCATCACATTAACTATAGAAGTGTTTCACTAACTTTAAATTGTAGAAAGTGTCCAAATGCCATTTGCCTTAATTTAATTAGTATAAATATTGTTTGGTCATTTAAAACCTTCTTTCTAAATAGTTAACACTTTACGATAAGGTTCAACTCATTAACATTAGTTATGCATCAGATATCATGAACAAACAATACATTTTTAACTTAATATTTTTGATTGTTAAAGATATTAACATTATCCAAGATTTATAAATGCTGTGAAAGTATTGTTCATTGTAGTTCATGTTAAGTAATGTTACTTAACAAATGGAATCTTATTGTAAAGTGTCACCAAGTCATTTTACTTTAAAATAAGCTTCTTTACTGTGAAATAAATGTCACTTTGATATTTTGTTGTTTATTGCATTGACTTTCAAACATGTTTAAGTGTGGTTGAAGTGTCCAACATACTTTTTGGGCCACTGTATAAACATAACATATATATATATATATATATATATATATATATATATATATATATATATATATATATATATATATACAGTATATAATCATAACTAATGCATGTAACATATAGTTTTCAAATTGAAAATATATAGCTCTTAATTCTGCTAGGGGTCAGTAGGGATTCAAAAAACTGTTGTTTACTGGCACACAGAGAGGCAGCAGAGCACTAAGGTGAATAATCTGATCGTACCCTTTGTGTGACGTAAAGTATTTGTCAGAACAGAATGTCATGTCTCATAGAGAATAATCCTATTTACACCTATTTGTCTCTCAATCGTTTATTTGTGTTATTATTGTTTTTAAAATAATAGATCTTTAGAAAAACATACAGGGGAATTATTATGGAGTATTATCTGTGCTGTACGGTGCTGTATGGTTACCTGACTCTTGGTGATCATGCTTCAGGTAAAGTGGTTCCATCTTAAATGCTCCAATAATATCTGATCTTTTCTTCACCCTGCACAGTAGAGACATTCACAGACATACATATTTGGTGTGTGTGTGTATGTGTGTGTGTGTGTGTGTGTGTGGTTTACAAGGACATTTTTTAGGTCACAAACTGGTAATTACAAGGGTATTATGCTATAATTGTGGTTTATGAGGACATATCTAGTGTCCCCATAATACAAATTGCTTAAATAAAACATAATAAACAAAAAAAAATATTTAAAATGTAAAAATGCTGAAAGTTTTTTGTGAGGGTTAGGTTTAGGGGTAGGGGTTGTGTTATGGGTTAGAATCTATAGTTCATTCAGTATAAAATCATTATGTCTATGGAGAGTCCTCATAAGGATAGCCGCACCGATATGTAGCGAAATGCAGACTAACACGCAGCATCTAGTTACACAACATACCAGCATATTAGGTTGCCTGGAACAATATTAGTTCTCACTCGCTGTCTTTGGAAAGATTTATTTAGGAGTTGTTTCCCCTCACTTTTTTCTTCTTCTCCTCCCTCTCTTTTCTTTTCTGGTATCCCAATTTTTTTTGGACATTGTGCGCGTCACCACACTCAGATGACTGCTTCTCTCCACTCTCCCTCACAGCCAATTAAAGCCAATCAATTGTAAAATGCACATATATTGTGCTTGTGGGAGGCGTGTACACATACGTGTGCCTGAGCATGTCAAACGGGTGAGAACAAACAGAGAAGCATCACAGATGTGCAATTTCACAATTGTGAAATAATAATATCAATAATAATTTCAGGATCTTCGAGGGACCCTCACATGCCAGGGCCCTATATATGCAGTCACCCTTTTCCCCTTGTTGCCCAAAACACGTTTGGCCAACAGACTCAATTTATCTTTAAAAAACAAATAAGAATTAAAATGACACAATGCTTCACTTGGCACAAAATGAGGAAGTGAAGTAACAAGGAAGCTCTGATGTCATCTCAGAGATGGGCAGTGTAACCATTATTTCCAATCCTGTGACACCTAACTAGAGCATATTGGCATATCAGAGAGTAGAGATTCTTGAAATATTTAATGAATTCACATCTTATTCTAGAAAGTACAGTATAGTAGCAAATCTCTCTATATACAGTAAGACAGAGGAAGACATATATACACAGTGGGGTTCAAAGGTTTGAGTTTCAAATTCAAATTTAAACCAGAATATAAATGGAAATTTTTAGGATTTTGAAAAAAGCAATAAATAAATAAAGTCACTAAACAAGCAAGCAAATTTGTGACATTGGTTATGTAATATACTTTTCTCATGCAATCTCAAATTTCCCAAACTTGCGGAGTCCATTCTATCTTGAGGATGCTGTCATTAAAAGACTGCAAAGCAAGGTGTTTTTCTTTTTTTATATATATACTAAAAGCTGTGAGTTCATTTGCCTGTCATTTATTTTCTATTTAAAGAACCATTTCTCTTTGTCTGGCACTGACAGAAAAGACAGCTGGGATGTTCCCTGACAGAGCCCATCCAAAACGTGCTTGGACACAGCAGAGAGGTTCTGCGTAGGGTCATGAGATCATTTAAAAATAATTTTTATTGGTAATGTCTATCAATAAATAAACAACACTCACCACATTGTAGAACAATCAAAGTTAACCAGCAGCCATTTATGTGGATTGAAGCTGAAAGAGTCTGCAAACTGAAAGGAATGCATTTTTTAAGAGCATCTAAAATTGCAATAAATCAATCAATAAATTCAATAAATAAATAGAAAAATAAGAAAAAGATACTGAAATGAAATGTTTAAAATATTTTGGGGAAGTCTGGGCTATATTACTCAAGTGAATGCTTCTCAGTTTCTTTACTTTCAGTTTCACTTTCATTCAACATTTCAGTTAAAATCTGCCTTAAGTCAGTTTTAAAATAGATAGAAACCAACATCACTGCTATACTGTAGCACTTGTTTATGTATATTATATTACATATTTTAAGAACTATTAATAGAATACAATTAATTTATATTCCAAAAGAAAATTTTGCTTTTGGAATATAAATAGGGACTTGGATTACCTTTAAAATAAAGGTGACTCACCTATCATAACTCGACCTGTTTGTATGGTCTGTGAAACTATTGTTGACTCTCAAAAAAACATATTATGCATCGAACTCACAATCAACTGCAGCATCTGTCCAATGAGCCTTCAAAGAGATTTACTATCTCAAAGTCTAATCTTTTTGCTCCTCTTTCCAATATCCTTTCCATCTGCTGCAATAAAGCAGGCAGACAAAATCACAACACTCTGTTTGTTGCCATGCTGGATTCTGCCTGTCTTTGACTTTCTGGCAACCAACAACACACAGGAAACACCAGCCCACTATCATTCAGGTCAATAATAAAGACCATCAATTGTACAGGGGAGCACAGTCCCCACCATTATTTGAACTCATGCTGCACAGTGAAATTTCTTTAGCGAAGGTATAAAAGTCTCCCTATGCCTCAGGAAATTACTTTACCCTTATCACTGTGACACCCAGATGGGCGCCACAACAACTCAAAGGACGATTGAGGATTTCTAATTTCCCACCCATTCCACATGACATCGCTCACATTTGTGACATTTAAATATTCTCATTCGCACACACATGGCTCTGCACATGCTGGTCTGACAGTAATGAGATCAATAGATTGAGTCCAGCACAGATCAGTCTACTGTTATCATGCACTCCTCTCAGAGCCTTAAGAGCAGCCTGTGGGATGTGTGTTTATGACACAATGTGAGGATTTGAGTGTTATCTCACCTCGATGCCATTCAGGAAGGGTCTGAACTCTGGGCAGATAAATGCACTGCCAGCATATGCAGCATCAACGTGCATCCAGATATTCTCTGCATTACCTGAGAGGAACTCAAAGACAATGAGTACAATTTTAAAAAGTAAGAAATGTCATTATTTAGAATTTTTCTAAATAATTGTATTATGTGTAATTATACATGTGTTCGTTGTATAATTAAATGTACATATATATTTAATGTAATTTATCACAATTATTACAGAAATTGCATTTTTATATATATATCTGTAAATAAGACTTAAAAGAAAATACCAATAATTGTGATTGATCTTACATATAGGGCCAAGCTCAGTGATGCAGTCAAATGCACAGGACGGAGTTGTTCCCAAAGTTGCACAAAACTGAGAGGAACATACAGAAAATGAAAATACAAATAAGGGTTATTATGCATTTGTGTAAAGTCAACATGAATTACTGTTCGTAACCCATTTTTCTTCTGTTATCTGACAAGTTTCTGAGTAAAACTGGATATTCAACAAGAAAATAGGACATATTTGATTAGATCCAGATCGAGAATTGTCTGAATCATGAATAGTGCATGTTACATAACAGTATGGAACCAGACCTAAATGCGAGCTTGCTATTTATAAGTTACAATAATAACTGGTTTATTTTCAACCAAACTGATGATATGTTATTAAAGTGGCAGAACTGTGAAATATAGACATAAGATACACATACATAGAATGGTATGAGTCCTGCAGCTCTGTCCTCCTCCAAAACACTCTGTAGTGCATCTCCTCGCACTGAAAACTTACTATCTGTGGGGATTTTCTTCATTCTCACTCCACCTATTAACCCTGCCCTTTCCACTGATGAGTGTGCCTGAAATATCATCAAAACACTACAATCAGCTGTTTTTCTTTATTTCTTTAGAAATATATGCATTTCAAATAAACAACAGCATGGACTATTTCCCTCATAACTACTCAAATTTGTTTTCTCACCTGGTCGGAAGAGTAAGCCACCAGTTTGGATATAATGTCTGCTTCAGATCGGTCAGGATAGCCAGTCTGGATCAGTTTGATGATTTTGGAACGAGCAGCAAGAAGAGCTATCAGCGTGGATTCACTGGCAGTGCCCTGCAGACAAACAACACATTAGATGTTTTACATTTACATTGCAAATCTTTATATAATATGTTTATGTCTATTATTATGAATCATTACTAATAAAACCTTAATATAAAATGTCAAACATTTCTACACAAGTACACTAAATATTGTTTAGAGTCTGAGACTGTATCTCAGAGCAGACAGCTATTTATAAAATTGCAAAAACAGTGCATATTGCACAGCACTATTGCATATTGAATGGGTCTCACAAGTGACATGTTCAATATATTCCCTCATATCTAATACTGCATCAAGAAAAACAGCCTCAATTAATACACCTGAAGCTGCTCAGACATTGTAAATGGAGCAGTGATGAATTTTCATCAGCTCTCTGGCTTTGTTTTGTATGTTCTCATTAAGTGAATGAGAAGACATCCACTCGAAGCTCCTCAATACAAATCACATCAGCTCACTGTGAAGCATGAACTCTCTTATATTTACCTTCATCATCCAGACAACACAAACTCACAGCCAGATTACTAATGATTAATTTCACTAAATGATATAACCTGGAAAACTCTATACATAAACAAGTTGATAAAACAAGTCCACATAGATATGTTATGCATCAACTACACTAATTGTGGTGTCAATAATGCACGTATGCGATTTGAAATGCCACAAGCTTTATTTTCCTTTCAAAATAATTTTCAGTTGTTCTCTATCCCCTTTTCTACTATGCCCACATTAATGTAATTAAAACCCCACAAACTCTGCCCACCTTAACAGCATAAACCCCCACAAGCTTCCTCTTTAGTGCACGCTATCAGTGCAAAATAATTCAGCTTGTTGCCATAGTGAGCCGCTCTGAAAGCCAGGAGACAAAACCATCCAGGAGGAGGACACAAACTCCAAAGCAGCCATAATGACAGAGCATCAAACTAACTGTCAGTGGACTTTCTCATGTACTCGGCTTCCTGTTTCTCCTCTACAAACAGTCACAGCTTCTCAACTGCTACAACTGGGTGGCGGAGGACGAATCTCAGAAGTCTCCACGTCTGAGACCGTCAAGCCGCTCATCTTATCACGTGGCTTGTTGAGCGTATTACCATGGAGACACATGCGTGTGTGGAGGCTTCTAAATACTGACTGTTACTTTTGATTTTGACACCCCGATGATGGAGTTAGCTTTCGATCTCCTCGTGAGACTTTGCCTCTGGCTGTACCAATTTCACTGCAAACTATTCTTCAGTAAATTTTGGATTCTTTAACTGAAATTCTTGACTCCTGGTTTTCTTTCTCCATATCTGGTCTGGGTCATAACTGTTATACCCCTAACACTTTGGTTTGTCTTAGTTGATCAGTTTATGTCTTGATCAGTTTTGTCAAGTTTTGTCAACTAAGACAAAACTTGATCAGTTTATGTCTTAGTTGTTGTATATTTGTATGTTCATACAAATATTTACACATGTTAAGTTTTCTGAAAATAAAAGCAGTTGAAATTGAGAGGACATTTCTTTTTCAGCTTAGTTTATATAAATACTGTTATATAGTGTAGTGTTGGGGGCATGGTCATGTGTCTGTCTGCGGGAGAGAGAGCGTGGTAAGGCTCATCACCTGAGTTGTCTATATCTCTAACACCTGTTTCTTGTTGTAGTGATGGCGGAGGGAGACATAAAAAGTCACACGAGATGTCAGAGTGACAGATAGAGACCAGAGAGAGAGACTGTACCTATGTGTGTTCGAAAGAAGCCTTCACTCGTTTGTGTGTGTGACTACTTGGCCACTGAGTGCCTTTTTGTTTATGATTTATGAACTACGCTGAAGAGTAATAAAAATACTCATGTTGACAGTTTGCTGCCACCTGACTCCTTCATTTCCCAGACAACGAACCATCTACAACTGTGTATTTATATATTCTGTAATATCTTCTCCACAGACCCCCATACACTATTTTAATAGACACCTGGTTGAAACATCTGGATATATGTGATATAAAAAAATCTAAAATATTTTCATAATTATACAACCTGGATGACCCCTCCTCCTCTACCCTCTGTGCCAGCAAGAAAATAATCCGGTAACTTCAGCATCTTCCCCAGCCAGTCCAGCATCACTGTCTCCAGCTCTGTGCAGGCAGGGCTCGCTGCCTACAACACACAACAAACCCTTAAACAACCTGGTAATGCTAAAGGAAAGAAAAAAGAAAGAGAGAAGAAGTGTGAAGTGATGGATGGATAGATGGATGATGGATGGATGGATGGATGGATGGATGGATGGATGGATGATGGATGGATGGATGGATGGATGGATGGATGGATGGATGGATGGATGGATGGATGGACAGACAGTTGACTAGATGGATGGATGGACTGACAGGCAATAGGATGTATGGATGGATGGACTGACAGGTAATAGGATGGATGGATGGATGGACTGACAGGTAATAGGATGGATGGATGGTTGGATGGATGGACTGACAGGTAATAGGATGGATGGATGGATGTACATACCCAAGAGAATCCAATGCAGCCAATGGCCCCACATAGCATGTCTGCTAACATTGCGGGAAAAGAGTTGGCCGAAGGGAAATATGCATAAAAATATGGACTGTGCCAGTGAGTCACCTGAAATCACATATAATAAAACATTCATTTTAAGTTATTCTTTAATTTCCTTTAATCTTTCCTCAAACAGTCAGACATATTTAGGTAATTCTGCTTTTCTTTATCTTTGCTCATTTGATCAAGGATTATGACTTCAGTAATAGTGGGAGAGTAAATTTCTCTGAGAACTTTAAAGGTTAGAATAAATAAAAAAAGTATTCCATGTGTTTAGCAGAGGAGAGAGCTTGAGGCACTTTGGGTCTGTCTTTGTTTTGTTGAATTTTCCTATTGTGAGTCATTTATTAGCTCCAACAAATGCTCTTGAAGCACTATAAAAACAATACTTCTGAATGGAAAACAATTGTCTAATTGGTCAAACAGGGGATGGTTAACACCTTTAACTGAATTAAAGTTTTTGTTTGTCTTTATGAGCTATGAAATGAACAGGTTGGGAAGGCTTCTCTCTGAACCCTGGTCAGAGCTTAATGATTAATTTCCTAACACTCAGTTTCAGACCAGAGATTGGTGAACTTTGAGCATGTCTCACCAAATGTGAGAAAACCTTGATGTTCTTTTGATGTTGCTAGTGAAATGAAAGTTGTTGTTTTTTTATATGCGTAAGATCAATTTCACTGTTAGAGTTATGAATATTTGCAATGTTCATACACCATCCCACAGTTTCAACAGTGTATAACAAATACTGTCCTTTCTGCTACATGTAGAACATGTAGAAGTTGCTGTAATATACACTTTAGGTAAAAGCAAACAATTGAGGTTTACCTTGATTTCCTGATTGTAAATTTGTTTTAAATAAAATCAAGCAAACAAAAACAGAGACTGATTCATTTAGAATCGCAAGAGCTATATCTCAGTAACTAAAATGTTTTGAGTTAAATAACCAAAATGCACTAATGCTTGTTTTCTCTAGTAGTGGATTTTTATGTTGATTTTAAACACCTAGTGCAAAACTGTTGTAAATTTGAATAATTTTTTGTAAAGCGTGACTATCATACTAAAATTCTGAGTCAAGTATGCAGTGAAGGTAGATTTTTTTTAAAGAAAAAAGAAAAGGTAACTGTGTTCTCAGGACAAGGGTATTTTTCATAAATGTCAAGTTGTGGCATGCCGTCACTTATTTCAAATGTTGTGTTTCTGTTTTATATATTGTAGCTTTATACAATAATTACTGCTATTTTGGTTTTGATTAATTTTTATTTTAGATAGTATTTCATATTTCCAAAAATTTATTCTTTTCAAATCAGTGTCAGTCGAAATGCTGCATGTGGAGGATTTTTTGATGAGAAATCTTTGAAGTAGTTTAAGAAGTACCAATTTCCTTCCATAAGAGCTAAATCTGTATATTATTCCAAACTTTTGGCCACCAGTGTATATACCAAATGTACCTATTAAATGCAAATCTTTCCAAGGACTAAAGGGGCTTTCACACTTGGTTCGATTGCCTGTTCCGAACCCGAGTTCGATTGCTCCCCCCTCCCCCCTGCCCCCGATGGACTGTGTTCACATTATATATTTGTATCCGAACCGCGGTACGTTTGCGTCATCAAGCTGCAGCTGGTGCGTAATCGTGTTGCTTGATAACCGCGAAATGAAAAGGCGTCAAAATTCAATGAATAGACTTGCTCGGTTCACATTTGTTCTTCTTTTTTTAACCTTTGGTTTTGTTTTCAACATCAAGATACAGAAACACACTTGCGTCTGTCTGCCGCAAAAATACTGAAATCGTTCAAAAGACAGCGGGCTGTCCGCCGAAGACAATTTTTGCGAAGGCAAGCAGAAATCATCTCTCTGCTTGCAGTGCGTGTGCGTGTGCATCAATCCCGCTTTTCGTTAAGGTAAGTGTATACACACACACACGCACGCACGAAAGTAAACTCTTTCCGCTCATTTTGAAAGTGACGCGTGTGAGACTGACGACCACATTATACGTCATCAATAGCGGTTCACTTCCGCGGTTTGGTTCGATTGCGTTCATATCAGCAGCGAACCATACTGGAGTTCACATGAACCGTACCCCAGACCACCTTTTTAAGCGGACCCGAGTACGGTTCGCGGGTGCGCACCCGAGTTCGGAAGACAGCGTTCACATCATCCAAACGAACCGAACGCTGACGTCATTCGAACCGGGGTGCGCACCAAAAGTGCTAGTGTGAAAGCCCCCTAATAGAGCAGAATATACTGCACATACCGACAGAACTGGAGTTCAAAATGTGAGTTTTTCAGTAAAAGAACTGCATTTTCTAAAATCAGAAGAACCATAGTATGTCATTATTGCTTCATTACTACTTTCATCAAACTACATCAAACTGTCATGGCCACAAACATTTTTAGAATTATAAGTTGTGGCTGGTCAGCACTGACTCACCCCTGGCATGATGACCCTCTCAATGTCTTTGACCACATCTTCATAGCTATCCGGCTCCTCCGGTGCCTCCTCAGGAATTAATGACCTCAGATATCCAGGTTCCACATCAGGGTAAACCTGCCTCTGCTCGATGTTTTCTAAATAATCTGCCACATAGTCCACCATCTCCTTCCCCACCTACGGAACTCTGCAACTTCCATCTTCTCAGCTATGGAGAGGAATGGACAGTCCCAAAATTGATTCTGTGTTCCCCTCAATGTCTTAAATGAGGAGAGGAGTAAATATATTTGTTTTATTGAGATTGTTTGCATGGTCAAGACGTATCCCTCAATAGGAAATCTAGTGCCTGAGGCCTGTGTGTGTGTGTGAGCGTGTATTTATCACTTTGTGGGGACCAAATGTCCCCATAAGGATAGTAAAACCCGAAATGTTTGACCTTGTGGGGACATTTTGTCGGTCCCCATGAGGAAAACAGCTTATAAATCATACTAAATTATGTTTTTTGAAAATGTAAAAATGCAGAAAGTTTTCTGTGAGGGTTAGGTTTAGGGGTAGGGTTAGGTTTAGGGGATAGAATATAAAGTTTGTACAGTATAAAAACCATTATGTCTATGGAAAGTCCCCATAAAACATGGAAACACAACTGTGTGTGTGTGTGTGTGTGTGTGTGTGTGTGTGTGTGTGTGTGTGTGTGTGTGTGTGTGTGTGTGTGTGTGTGTGTGTGTGTGTGTGTGTGGTTTACGAGGAAAATTTAACGGAAATTTCAAAGGATTTATTAACTAACATATTATCAGGTTCCTTAAGAGGTGCCCGAAGGTTGAACCCTTCCCGTCCAAGCCTGTTCCCCTCCTGGGATCTCTCAGTGGTCCTCTCAGGCCTTCAGAGACCCCCCTTTTAGCCACTTGATTCAGTCGAGCTCAAAGCCCTCTCCTTGAAGAAGGCCCTCCTGATCGCGCTCACTTCCATTAAGAGGGTTGGAGACCTGCAAGCGTTCTCTGTCAGCGACACTTACCTGGAGTTCGGTTCGGCAGATGCTCACCTCATTCTAAGACTGCGACTACGTGCCAAAGGTTCCTACGATCCCCTTCAGGGTTTAGATCATGAACCTGCAAGCTTGCCCAGTGGAGAGTGGAGGCTTCACCCCCAGTCGGTCCAGCTGATTTGGAAACGGTTCGGCAAGGCTCAGGTAGACCTGTTCACCTCCCAAGAGACCTCCCACTGCCCGCTCTGGTATGCCCGAACAGAGGCTCCCCTCGGGGCAGACGCACTGGCACACAGCTGGCCCATGGGGCTGTGCAAGTACGCATTTCCCCCAGTGAGCCTTCTTGCACAGGTGCTGTGCAAGGTCAAGGAGGACGAGGAACAAGTCACTCAAGTGGCTCCCTATTGGCCCACCCGGGCTTGGTTCTCGGACCTCGTACTCCTTGCGACAGCCCCCTCCCTGGCAAATTCCCCTGAGGAAAGACCTTCTTTCTCAGGGACGGGGCACGCTCTGGCATCCGCACCCAGACCTCTGGAACCTCCACGTCTGGCCCCTGGATGGGACATGGAAGATCTAGCTGATCTACCACCTGCCATCTTAGACACGATCAACCAAGCCAGAGCCCCTTCTACCAGGCAACTTTACGCCCTAAAGTGGCGCTTGTTCACGAATTGGTGTTCTTCTCAGGCCGAAGACCCACAAAGGTGTGCAGACAGGTCAGTGCTCTCATTTCTGCAGGAGAGGTTGGAGGGGAGGCTGTCCCCATCCACCTTGAAGGTGTATGTAGCTGCTATCGCAGCCAACCATGACGCAGTAGAAGGCAAGTCTTTGGGTAAGCACGACTTGATCATCAGGTTCCTAAGAGGCGCCCGGAGGTTAAATCCCTCCCGGCCAAGCCTGTTTCCCTCCTGGGATCTCTCAGTGGTCCTCTCGGGCCTTCAGAGACCCCCCTTCGAGCCACTAGAATCAGTTGGACTCAAGACCCTCTCCCTAAAGATGGCCCTGCTGATGGCGCTCGTCTCCATCAAGAGGGTCGGGGACCTGCAAGCGTTCTCTGTCAGCAACACTTACCTGGAGTTCGGTCCAGCTAGGTGTCCAAGGTTCCTACCACACCCTTCGGAGACCAGGTAGTGAAGCTGCAAGAGCTGCCTCGGGAGGAGGCAGACCCAGCCCCTTCGTTGCTGTGTCCGGTACATGCTTTGCGTACCTATTTGGACCGCACGCAGAGCTTTAGACGTTCTGATTTGGTGGACAGCGGAAAGGGAATACTGTCTCCAAACAGAGGCTCTCCCACTGGGTGGTGGATGCCATTTCATTGACCTATCGCACACAGGCCATGCCCCCCTCCTTACGGGTCCGAGCACACTCAACAAGGAGTGTTGCATCCTCATGGGCACTGGCCAGAGGCACCTCCCTGGCAGACATATGCAGAACAGTGGGTTGGGCAACAACTAATACCTTTGCAAGATTTTACAATCTCAGGGTAGAGTCAGTTTCATCCCGTGTTTTCTCAGGTCCGAGCCAGTAGAACTCGGTAACATGCTGACGGACTGACCGGGTGGATCGCTTGCACCTAGCGCCCTTTCCCTCAGTTGAGGTAAAACAGTACGCTTTTTCTCCCAGGCAATCCCAATTACTCGGCTTCTTGGATGACTCCTCGCTAGCCCTCTGGGTACTCAGATCTACCCTGTACTGGAATAGGTGCTCCACAGGTCCAAATGGTCCCCTTACGAGCAGACCCGCGTCTCCCTTGGGCAGTTCCCACTGCCCCCGGTCGCCGTGTCTGTAGTAACTCCTCCCTCCAAAGAGGCAGGATCTACCACCGCGCCACTTCCCACATGTGACCCAAAAGCCCATGTGGTGTATTTCACTTTAAATTTCTCACACTGATCTTGAGATACATGATTTACTGAATTTGATGTTAAAGGAATTCACTCCAAAAATGTGTGATTATTTAATTAAACAAGGACAAAATGTCAATATTTGGGTAAATTACACCTTTAATAAATAGAAAATGAGAAAAGAGACTTTATCAGTGAATCCATTTGTCCACAAGAGCTCTGTATGTATCAATAATGTTGGTAAAAGTGACTACTACTAATCACTTGTACTGCAAGCCTGTTACTTATAATTCTCTTCACCCTAATCCAGGTAATTCAAATGGATTGAGATATTTTATGTGTCAGTGTGTGTATATATGTGTTAGTATCAATGTGACGGACTCATCCACAATGTGCCTGGCCTCATTGGTTATGTGCCTATAAATACTATTAAAGTTTTTCATCTTTATATATGCATGCACAATACACACATTTGTCTTCAAAGTATAAATACACATAAAAAATTATTTTATCAGCAAATGCAGAGGCAGTTTAAACAGAATAATTCATTGTCCAGATGTTGCAAAAAAGGCGCAATGACGATGACAGTCTTTATGAATTGTGACACATTTTGAGAGGGTTTTTGCAGACATAAGACATAAACTTAGATTACCAACATCAACCTTTAATTTATAGAGCAACAGGTCAAATGTTAGACAACACTAAATGATTTGAAACATGCAGGGATCTTTATGGTATAAAGCAGGTGCTATAAAAATAGTGTAAAGTCAGAAGTGCTGACATGTTTATAGACCAGCTTCAACTATTTAATTCTCAGAAATAAGTACGATAAAAAATAAAAAAATAAAAAAATAATAAAAAAATCTTATAGCCTAAAAACATGCTTATTGTGGTAAAATCAAAAATATTATTTAACATGACAATCAACCTAACTACATTTGGTTACACCAAAAAAAACAGGGTCAGATCAGTTAGAAATAGCTTTTTAAGGTAACAACTGCTGCACAGTTTCACTTTTTACAATCTATGTTTATTAAAGATACGTACTCATAATATACCTCAGCATTTATAAGTGTCATCAACCTGTCAAAATCCCATAATAGTCCTTCTTGTATTTGGACCTTGCACCTGAACTATTCTAACCTCTCAACAAGTGTTACACTCATTCTATTTCTCTTTTTCCTCCTTTTGCATTCATTGTACTCACAGTGTCAGGCAAAACAGAAGAATCCTCCCTCTCGTCAGTCCTCACACGCTCTGTGTTTGTTTCAAACACACATATATAAACACACATACACAGAGAGCTAAGCAGAGTGATGTGCTACTGAGTCTGTGGGTTTATCAGCACTACCACCATTCAGACAGCCAATCAGAGCGAAGGTTTCATTCAAAGCACCACACATAAGCAGGGCAAGAGGAGCTGATTCATAGTAAATTAAAGCCTGCTCACTTTCTACACACACACACACACACACACACACACGCACGCACGCACACACACACACACACACACACACACACACAAATTCAATTACAGAAACACACAAAAAGCGCACAGCAATACAAGCATGCACTGCAAAGGGCACCTGCCTCCATAATATACAATGCAGTATTCTCTATTATGCCACTCTAAACAATAATCATAATAGCATATTGTAACCTCAAAATAGTTGAGAAAGCTCACACAGATAATCCTAGTGTTACCTGGTTTACCTGGCATCTGAGGTGGCTCTGTGACATTTATGGGTATTTAACATTTAAACTCAACAATAGACCAAAAACATATTGTATAGTGGAATTAATGTGCTTTCTTGTTAAGTTAGTCATTAGATCACAGGTTTCCCTTGCACATCTTGAGAATATTAGCTCTGAAACCAAAGTCCATAGCACATAAACAGACTCCAGTATATGAGTGAAAAACTCAGAGATTACATATGCAACACAGTATACTGTATAATGAACAAGAGTCATACATTCAATATATCACTGAGTTCTAGCCACACATTAAAATTAATAAGGTCAATAAAACTTTTATCACTGAAAACAAAGCTAATTGTGTGTTTGCCAAATATGTGTGCCAAAATTAAACTTTTTGTTTCTAATAAAACAATATTGGGCACAACGGGCTAAAGGCACACCTTAAGGGAAAATTGTTTTTATGGTCACAAAATGTATCAAGATAGAAAAACTAAATAAAATAATATAAATGAAATAAAAATCAGTGGTAAAATGTCCCCAGGATGGGGTTATATTGATAAAGTGTAGATATTGGGGCAATTGTTCATTTTGAAGAATTCAATGACTTGTATCTTTATTTAAGTAATTTCATTCATTTCGTTATTTTGAGCAGAATTAAATAAAAATTTTACATTTTCAATAGACACCCCAACACGTTTACTTACACAAACTTTTATTATAGTCAAAATAGGGAAAAATTATAACGCAGCCAAGGACAAATTGTGAGAAACAGAAAGATTTGTTAATCTCTGGAGTCGTTCGTTCTTTTGTCATGAGATAGCCGAATACACTATAGCGTATACGGCTATCACGTGACAAAAGAACAAACCGAATCCGAGTCGGACCAGATGACTCAGGAGGTGAACTAATCATTTCTGTTTCCTGTGTGTGTGTGCATAGCATATTTTGTCATGTGACAAAAGAGCGAACGATGCTTACCAGATGACTCGAGATGTAAATGAATAATTTCTGTTTCCTTTGTGAGCAATGCATAGCGTATACGGCTGTCACACAACATAAGACTCGAACCAAAAGGAGAATTATTTATTTGTTTCTTGTACAGCGCTTATGCAGTTTTCATGTAACAAACTAACGGAAGATGCACAGCCAACACAAAATGAATGAATCGCTCTCACAAGTTGGATATACGGTGCATTTACAGTCACATAAAAGACTTGTTCAAAAGGAACGAATCGTTCATGAATGACTCATCACACAGTTGCGCTGATTAGTGAGAAGAATCTCTGAGAGAATCTCTGTACACTTTTTAAAATTAAATAAAAAACACAATTCACTCAACGGTGCTTTGGCATTGCGTTAGTGGTCTGGGTCAAAAGACTACTCATTGTTCTGGCAGCAATAGTGTTTTCTGCAGATTTGTTGACAAAACTAGCATTTATATCACGACTCTCTGGGCTGCAGTGATGAACTGGCCATCTGGAGCACCGGGACTTAATCGGAAGTGACAATGTTAACAGGAAAACATCTTGATTACTATTGTAACCTCTGTTCCCTCATGGAGGGAATGAGACATTGTGTCAATGTAGCGTACCGCAGCTCCATGCCCATCTCGGGACTCGAGTCTGAAGCCAGTGCTGACACGGTCTCATATGCCTAAACCCGAGCGGCGTAACCACCTAGGATGCCATATGCTCCAGGAGCCTCTGAAATTGTTTCAGTGGGGCCGCTGTTCTTCACCCTGAATGACTCTATCCCGAGAAAAGGGATGCTCTGCACCGAGATACTTGAGGATGCGGATGCCCACTTTCCTTAGCAGGGAAAGGGCTACCTCTGTGACTTTCGTAAAGATGTGAGGTGACAGGGACAGACCGAAGGGGAGGACCTTGTACTGATGTGATTGACCCTCGAAGGCAAAACAAAGGAACTGCCTGTATTGAGGCAAAATGGAGACATGAAAATATGCGTCTTTCAAGTCTACTGCCGCAAACCAATCTAGATGTCAGACGCATGACAGAATGCGCTTCTGCGTCAACATTTTGAACAGGAGCTTGTGCAGGGCCCCATTCAAAGCTCACAGGTCTAAGATTGGCTACAAACCACAGCCTTTTTCGGTACGATGAAGTAGGGGCTGTAAAACCTCTTCATCTCGGCTGGAGGGACAGGCTCTATGGTGTCCTTCTCTTGAAGGACTGGGATTTCCACAAGCAGAACAGTGGCGTTAACCAAGATAAAACAGATGCTAACCACGCCTCCAGACTCCGTGCAAGGGGCACCAAGAGGACAAGCGCTTTTGACATACCTGCGGATGGGGCCTCGCAGCAGGGCCTCGCAGGAGCTGCCACATCGAGATTCCCTGAACTAGCGGCTGTGCTGAGAGAGATTTTAGAGCACTTACCTCCCTCCATATACCCACCATAGGATTGGTCTGCTATAGGAAAGGAGGCAGGGCGTTCTTGTGGTCCTTCACATATGCCTGATCATGGATATGTGTGTGTCGCAGCTGGGTGTGCGAAGGCAGAGGACTCGTGTCTGCAGTGCCTCTACTGCAATTGTTCGATGTATGGACCAAGGGACGTAGGTCATCAGCTTCCTGCGGGAGCGCAGCTCCTGCATCAATCCCGGGTCAGGACTACCCTCGTGCAGCTCTTTCAGTGCCTTGGCCTGGGGACCTGCAGGAGGGCCATGTCATGCAATGTGGAGGTGGCCTTTCCAGCAGCACCGTAAGCCTTGGTTGTCAAGGATATTGGACGGGAGCCTAGGACGATTCCGCCAGGTGGCGACATTTCGCAGGCACAGGTGCATCGCAATCATCTGCTCCAACCGAGGAACCTCCGTGTACACCCGGGTACACACCAGCGCGATGTGGTGCACCTGATCAGCTCCGTGTCGGCCTCTGACTGGGCGATCAAACCAAATGGTGGGAACCTGGCTGAGTCCTCAGCATCAGACTGCAAAAGCCTGCTCTCTGATGCTGTAATCGATACCTCATCTGCATCTGGAGCCCTGAATGAGACATTAAGCCCACCCTGTGGAGAGCCACCTGACTCACCTTGAACTCGACCAGTGGAAACAAAAGTGCTGGGAAATGGGAGGAAAATCACCCCCAGTGCTAGCCGCCGTGGCCTTGTGCATATAAGCAGAAGGACCAGGGAGGGGAGCGGCTGGAGTGGCTATCCCTCAATGAAAGAAAGCAAGCTGCATTCGCAATGTTGCCATGGTCATGTTCTCGCAGTGAGAACATGAACCATCAACAAAAGCTGTCTCAGCGTGACTACGACCCATACACATGAGACAGCGATCATGGCCGTCAGAGGAAGCGAGATAACGACCATACCTAGGAACTGCACATAAATGGAAAGGCATCTTTAAAAAGACACTTTCCGTCAGTGCTTACTCTTTTAGAGAAAATAAACTCTTTTAGTGTGGCTGCTAAAGCGCCTTACTGTATCTGTGCGAGAAGGAAGAACCCGCTGTAAATGTGCCGTATATCCAACAGCCTATTAAACACTCATAGAGGTGAATGGAATGCCAGTGGATTAGCTTTCAACACTGATCGGCTCCAAAGAACAAATCTGAATGAGTGGATGCAAGCCGTCTCCTTTTATACCTGTATGTCCAGGGGAGTGGCATGCAAATTCCACTCGCCAATTCTCATTGGCCTTTTTTGAAATATCTGAGGCTCCCAAGTTCGACCCCTAGTGTCACTACATTGACACAATGTTGAGTGAGTGACAGATAGAGAACATTGTGCCATTCACAATGGTAATTACATTATTTTCAATTCTACACACCATTTTAAGTGCATTGCAGTTAGTAACACTGACTGTAGAAAATGTAGTGTTTTGGCAGAAATATTATGTATATATATATTATATATATTTATATATACAGTATGAAGTCAGAAGTTTACATACACCGTAGCCAAATAAATGTAAACTAATTTTTTCACAATTCTGTGAAAATTGTCTTAGGTCAGATAGGATCACTACTTTATTTTAAGAATGTGAAATGTCAGAATAATAGAAGAGAGAATTATTTATTTCAGGTTTTATTTCTTTCATCACATTCCCAGTGGGTCAGAAGTTTACATACAATTTGTTAGTATTTGGTAGCATTGCCTTTAAATTGTTTAACTTGGGTCAAACAAGTGAGTAGTCTTCAACAAGCTTCTCACAATATTTTGCTGGAATTTTGGCCCATTCCTCCAGACAGGACTGGTGTAACTGAGTCTGGTTTGTTGGCCTCCTTGCTCACAAATGTTTTTCAGTTCTGCCCATAAATATTCTATCGGATTGAGGTCAGGGCTTTGCGATGGCCACTCCAATACCTTGACTTTGTTGTCCTAAAGCCATTTTTCCACAACTTTGGAGGTGTGCTTGGGGTCATTGTCCATTTGGAAGACCCATTTGCCACATCATCATTCCCACATCATGTTGCTGCCACCCCGTGCTTTATGGTTGGGATTGTGTTCTTCGGATTGCAAGCCTCACCCTTTTTCCTCCAAACATAACAATGGTCATTATGGCCAAACAGAAGACATTTCTCCTAAAAGAAAGATCTTTGTCCCCATATGCATTTGCAAACTGTAGTCTGGCTTTTTTATGGTGGTTTAGGATACAGTGGCTTCTTCTTTGCTGAGCAGCCTTTTTCATGTTGATATAGAACTTGTTTTACTGTGGATATATAGATACTTGTCTACCTGTTTCCTCCAGCATTTTCACAAGGTCCTTTGCTGTTGTTCTGGGATAAATTTGCTCTTTTCGCATCAACTACGTTCATCCCTAAAAGAAAGAATGCATCTCCTTCCTGTGTGGTATGATTGCTGCATGAGCCCATGGTGTTTATACTTGTGTATTATTATTTGTGCAGATGAACGTGGTACCTTCAGGCATTTGAAAATTGCTCCCAAGAATGAACCAGACTTGTGGAGGTCCAAAATTTTGTTCCTGGGGTCTTGGCTGATTTCTTTAGATTTTCCCATGATGTCAAGCAAAGAGGCAGAGTTTGAAGTAGGCCTTGAAATACAGCTACACATCCAATTGACATATATATATATATATATATATATATATATATATATATATATATATATATATATATATATATATATATATATATATATTAAATATTGTATATTAGGTAAATGTAAGTCACTTATATGGCAGTTGTTTTTATAGTCTCTACTTGGATATTGTTTTTCAGAGTTTTCAATTCCATGGATTGTTTTTTAGAAACCATAATTATATCTGATAATAAGAAGCATGGTTTTATCTGTGACCACCATGTTCTTACTAATACCACAGTTAAACTCTGGATACTAAGCAAGAACAATGATACATTTTCATAAAGGAAAGTACAAAGGAGAATTTAACAAGAACAGCCTAACTGAATCTTCAGAGGCAAATGTATGTTTCTGTGCGACAGAAAATATGCAGTATTAAAATTGATAAATGCATTTACAATTCAATTATATCACTGTAAGCAACATTATCAACCCCTGGTTGGACAGGACTACAGTACAAAAGGGAAACTGGGCAGTTGTTACTTTATATAAAGTTATCATATTTATAAACAATTACAAATTATAAAAAATTTAAGGATCTATTTATTTACACCTGATCAGACATTCAAACATTACATCTGTTGGTAATAAAGTTTGATTTAGTCATATTAAGTTTTTTTTTTACTTGAATGAAACCAGTGAATTTAAATATCACTACTTGGTGCACTTTTTTAAGGTTACTTGACAAAACAAATTTATGACAGTTACTATAAAAAGCATACATACAGGATGTACAGGACTAATTAAGTTACTAGATCTTAAGCACAGAAAAATTATCTCCATCAAGTGAGGATGAATCCGTTGAAATAATGTACTTTTTATAAGATTGTCTGTCATCTTGTGGAAATGCACAAGGCTTGCACCGCACTGTCACGTGTTTCAATAATATAATAAAGCAGAAATCTTACAGAAGTCAGAATACTGTATAATGTAATGGAATATCTACTGACATTCATTATATACACTTACTGTTGTGTATCTGTGTTAAAAAGCTGGTTGACACTGACTGCAGTTCTGTTAATACTTTTAAGATTACTTTGAAGTGTGGACAAAGTCTGCAATTATGTTGTTGCATCTGATCTTGTTGGAAACAGAAGTTTAAAAGCAAATTTAATATCATTTTCTATATTAATTTTACCTTCAAAATGTTTTTTTCTGTTGTTAGGAAATTTTCAACAATTATAAATCAATGCAATCACACACATTCAAGTTCAAAGGTCAGGGACTTTTTCCCTCCAAATTTTAAATAAATTTTATATGCACAATTTAAGTAATTTAATCACTTCTTGGGGGCTATCCAAGTGGAGCTACCAGTATAATTTATGAATGATAAATTACATTTATTTACATTTCTGTTCATTTCATATTTGTTTACACTTTTCAATTGTTCCTTTTTTTACCCATTCAATTTAACTGAAAATAATAAGATTTAATTTGAATTAAAATGTATTTATTTTGTTATTTGTTACACCTGTACAGAGCACTTTTGAACCACTGTGTATAACATATACAATATAACTCCCTTTCCTATCACTGCCATACATTGGTAGAGGATATTTGCTGATCAAGAGCTGTTCCCTTAAAATGTAGTATCTTACAAAAGCCTACAGCACATCCAAATATAATATGCTGCTCATTTCCAAATACATGTAGTTTTCAGTGTTGGCCTCCTAATTATATGAATATTATAAGTGTTTGTGATGCTTGTTTGCCAAGATGATATCAACACACAATGATATATAGCAATGAATTAATGTTTTATTCTAAACAGAATATATAAGTCCCTTATTTGTACAAAAATAACTGACTAGGTTACAATAAGGATTTGTAAGCCATTCAGCTGTTTACAGAAGCAAGCAGAACACATTATGAACACAGAATATGAAAAGGAGAAACTTTTTTTGTGTGTTTCAGTCCCTGAAATTGAATATACTTACAATATATCAACTTACGTTCTCAGTCATTATCTTTTTTTGCATTCAGAAAACATACGCAAAGCTCAGGAAATACTAATGACAGTTGTGAAAAGATTGAGATAATTGTGAGTATCTTTTCACAGAGCAGAAGGTCTGCTTGCTTTACATTACAGTACCCATGGTTACACATTGCACCTTTTTAATATTATTATGAATGGCAATAGCAATGTTTAAAATTAGAGCCACATAATAATTATAATACAATTATAATTATGTTGTTCATTAAAATGTCTCAGCATCTGCCATGTATAATTAGAACATGTACACTAATGCAAAGCATGACCTCTTCCTTCATCAAAACTGCAACTAAATGATCACAAATCCTAGATCAGTAACCAAAACCTGAGTAGGAACAACCTCTCAGGTCTACATTAGTAAAGAGAGTAACAAAGGATGGTTGAGGCACCTGATATTCATAAGCTTTAAGAAACAGACCGCGGAGATGAAAGTAGAGAAAGACCGATAATCTGTTTGACTGATCATTTCGTAATCTGTTATTCGTTCTTTAATGTCAGGTTTACTGATAAAAGTTAGATATAGTCCAAAACAAAGAAGGACTTACAAAGTGGAAGATAACTGTGCAAAATGAACGAATCCAAAAGAGTTAATTAATTAATAAAATAATTTGTTTATTGCCAATTAAACAGTTCTTTGTTGAATATGCACAAAAGTAGTTTCATAAAGCAGGCTGTTGATCTTTAGAAGATAGTAATAAATGATTTAGCCATTATTGTGGTAAATCCAGAAATAAAACAATCAATCGGTTATCTGACATAAAAGTAATTGGTATTGTATCGGTCGCTCTCTAAATGGAGGCATTATGACACATCACATCTTATCCGGTAATTTTCTTTTGTATTTTGAAGGCCAGAGACTCACTAAGAAAGGAAAGAAATTAACAGAGTGTCGAACAAACAGTTTGGTGTTGTCAAAGACTCAATAAAAAGAAGTAGACTGTTAGTTTAATAAAAAGACAATATACAGGAGAAGTCCTGCTGGTCCACAGGACCAGTTTTAAACAGCCTCCACATCAACCCTGAGCAACCCAGTTACATTCATTTCATTAAATAAAAAAAATGACATTTATTTCTTTCACCGTTATACTCTCAGTTCACACATTTCGCATATGATGCAACCAGCTTCTTTCGACAATGGTGGGAAAATGCCAAAAGATTCCATCTTAGATTCATTTTAAAGCAACATATGCTACAGTATCTACAAGGCATACATTTGTTAGCATTTTCAAAAATAATTGTATTTGTGAGAATAAGGGAGTTTTTAAAACAGCGATTTAGCTTAATGACGACCTTCAAATGAGTCAGCTCGATCCAAACACAACATACTGTATTCTTTCAATTAGCATGACAAAGCAACTTAAAATGGAATAGATTCAGTATTTACACATTTAAACAAACAATAAAAATGCACTAAAAGAAGTCAAGTTTCTTCATTTTATATGACATTGTGTAAAATAAATCTGCATCCAAAAATTCAGTGTGATATCTACAGAGTAAAAAAACTGTATACGAATTGAGTGTAAGCTGTCCTGTTGAGCTGCATGTTACATGGTATAGTAAAACATAAAAAGATGAAACGACGAAACAACGGACACTGTGATTGCAACGCATTACTGTTCATTAAGAAACTACGTCCAGAGAGATTGGAAATGTGAACAGACATCACACCCAACATGCTCACAATCACTGTAAACTGAAGAACGGACTAATTAACAGGCAGATTAAGAGTTAAATGGACTCAAACTACCTACAAGGTGAAGTTTCTTACACAAATGATTCACCAGTAACAAAGTAAACTTGCCTTTAGGTAACCTATAACTTCCTATCTGGCAAAATCCATAATCATAATCTTTTCACAAAACCTTCTATATCTCAACTAAATACATCCATGTTTCTGATATATCGTCACACTAGAATTACAGTATATGAAAACTGCTTGCAGAATATGCTAATCAATAGCATAATAAATGAAATATACAGTTCTTGGCTGGCTGATTGTATAGCTTAACGTATCAAACCCTGAAAAATAAAGATAAAAGAGAGCTTGTGTGTGTCTGTGTTAAAGTGTTTGCTGAAGTTAAGACCCATCCGAAGCAAAGGACAAGGTTAACTGCAGTTAAATCAACATTCACACACACTTAATCTCAAAAAAGGCTTGAATTAATTGAGCACTTAACACGGACCACTGAGCAAAATATTCCGAACATTTCAAGTGAATGATAATAGTGCTGATTTAAGCCCTGCGGTCTCTTTCTGTGGCTAAATCATTCAAAGAGGAAGCATTAAGAGAGAATGATGTCATATCCTTAACTAAACTACTCTTTTTCTAAACTAGTTGTAACTTGGTGGGAATTAAAAAAAGATAAGATTATCAGAGTTCAGAAGGATGTTGGCAAAGTATTATAGCAACTACAAAAAGTATTTTTCTTGACATGTTACCCTGCACCGCACTTTTGAACATAAACTTAAGCAACAACATACAGTATGCAAACTAAAATTGTTTTCCAGTAAAATATACACCAATATCTGCACAAAACAAGATACATTTGCTTGAGAAGCCTCCTTGAACATGTCTTTAGGAAGCCACTGATTATAAAAATCATGAATTTTAAGCTTATTTTATTGTGGAATATATTTAGTGACTTCAGAAAACAATGGCAGTCTACAGGAAACTCTTGATTTTTCCAAGATAATCACACCGGAGTTGGCATTGTTGTTTCCGATTGTTTCGGTGACATTTTTGCATCGGCTCCAGTGTGTTTACCTTCCCCTGTGCCGCTTCAGGAAGTTACCCTGTGTCTCCGAGGGTCAAGTTTATTTTTTGATTTGTCTTGTAAGCATAAACCACACTAAATTTTGTTATATTTATGTTTAAAACAACAAGAAGAAAAAACTATACATCAATGAGGTAAGAAAAATTAAGTAAATTTGACTTGTTTTAAAGATGTTTAGATATTTGTACTGGAAAACAAGACAAAACTACAGACTTAGAAAATGATTCTTTGCAGTTTGTTAGACGGTGCAAGAAAGGGGGTCCAGTTCCCTAGTTAACTGAGGTCCAAAGAGTTTATGTAAATGTGAAAAACATTGAACAAAATTTCAAGTAATCATTCAAATCCAGATAAATAAATAAACTTTTCGAAACAAAATGTAAAAATGATTGCTTCATCTGCATTTTCTCTGTGTAAAGGTATTTTGGGTAACTTGTAGACATGGTGGCTATGCCCTCTCAATCTAGCTTAATACATTATAGGTACACACTAAAAAGATGGCTCTTACTTTACATTGCGTCAAGTACAAAAAATATCTTTGCAAATCAGTTTGTATCTACTGCTACCATGGACAAGGCAGAATATAAATTGGAACCCCACTGTTCTGTGGGTGTTCTGTAGCTCAGGCTTCACAGTGTTCTGTCCTCAAGACAATCGTCCAAGTACGGAGAAAGATTCCAGTTTGTTGGTGTTGCTCCAGATAGACTGCAGACAGAGAGGAGCTCCCAGCAGAGGGTTTAGTGGTTATTTTTCACTCAACTTAATAGACTCCTCTTCTAACTCAAGGCACCATTCCTGATAAATGTGGTAGTGATGTCAGCAGAGAAGCCATGTTCTGCTTGTACCCATGTTTGAAAAGATAATTAAACCAAAACTAAATATTTTGAAATCATTTAGTCACCCTTATGTTGGTCCAAACCCATATGTTATTATTATTTATAGAATGTATATACTATAACCAAGGGCTGTCAAGCTAATGGCAAAAAGAAAAGAAAAAAAAGAAGAAGAAAACACAATAAAATGCACCATAAAAAAAAATTATAATTCTATAGGAATTGTGCAATATAATCAAAATCTTCAGATTTTTTTTAATTACATTTTTAAATAAAATTATTTATTAATATTTTTATACATGTATTTGCCTTTATATTTATATTTTTTTTAGCTGACCAGACTCTTTGGCTCAACTTCTGTTTTAAAACGTGCTTTATAAACAAAATGACTTTTTGATATTTATTGACTGATAATCTCACATTTCGCCGAAGATTATATCAAAGCTATTGTATGACTTTAAAATACTTTTATGGATGTTTCTGGTGTTTTGTTTTAACCTTTTTTTTTTACTTGACAGCCATAGTCATTGTTATTATTATTATTATTATTATTATTATTATTAGTGCCGTAGTAACTGTTATTCTATGGCAAAAAAAGTGCGGTGTAAAAATGTTTTAGTGTTTCATAGGTTTGGAACGACATGAGAGAGAGAGAGTACATGACAGATTGTTTTTGTTTTTGGTTAAACTATCCTATTAAGGGATGGCAGGACATGTTACTTCTTGGTAAGACCAGAAGAGGGTGCTGCAGCTTATGTTTTGTAATGGATGAAGGACCTACCAGTTATTTAACAGTCAGCAAAAGGCATTTATGTATGAAGAAGATGAGCAAATAGCCCCAACTTTTATAAACACTCACATAACCAACTGTAAAAGAAACCTGTCCAAAAATACTAATTTAACTGATCATGGGTGAGAAAGGATAGAAAGCATGAGTATAACAGCACTGTCTATTCACAGCACTGAATCCACTAATCGCCAGTCCACATCTCACAGGCCTTTCTAGGAGATCCAAAGAGGCGATCAAACCTGCTTGATTTATGAAAGCAACAATTGCCATAGCTTGATAGATCCTGGTTCATGAGTGCAAAAATAAAATCTAAGAGTACGATTTATGAGTGTTCTGCTGGCCTTCTCAAAACCACTAATGCATCTGTATGATTAAGACCGTGGATCCTGAAGACTCCCTTCGGATGATTGTCCTGAGAACCGGCTCCGGCCGTGGACAAGCATGCAGGTGCCAGAGAGGTTCTTCTGCAGCTCACACATAAGCTTTATTTGCTCCAGTAGATTCTTGCTGTTTGTGTTTGTTATTTTGATTTCCTCTCTCTCTGTTCGCAGTGTGCTTTTCACCAGCCCAGCAGCACGGCATTACACCACAGCACACACACAGCGTCTGAGTGTTTGTTTTTAGGTGGAATCAGGCAAATGGTGGTCATAAGGCCACAGTGGTGCAGGGGTGTTTCAGTTTGCAAGGCAGAACTCCTCTGTTCAGCATGTAGAACTCCACTAACTGGATCAGGTCTGTGAATTTGGTGGCACCATCATCAAGGCTCAAGAACATCTGACCGTCTTCCTCACACTGGAAAACAAGAGGGTATATGAGTCAGAAAATTATAAAACAGTTTGATGCTGCAAGAAGTTATTTTCTTAATCTGTAATTTGGACTTGTTGTTCAGTAAAACTGAAAAACAAAAGTTAATTTTTCTTACAGCATTGGAAAATTGTCTTTTAAAGTAAAGCTCATGCAATTGTGTTAGAATTATGCTTAAAAAAAGGGGCTAAATTTAATTCAAGATAAAGATATATCTAAAGTACATTTATATTGATTTAGGTTGTTTAGATGTATTTACTGGAAAATTGATTAAGACAATGATCGTTTGCAGGGTGCGTTTTTGGTTTGCGACCCGAACACGTGAAATCCCTTCATTCGCGTAATAAAAATCTCATGCCGCATTGTCGTGAAAGCCTATCTGCACTGAGATTGTCCGGATGTCACTGACGTACTGACGTAGTAACAGAAGAAATCTGGAAAAATGAATTAAATTGTTGTAGCGGTGTGTGGGCACCCGGAATTGTATGACACAACATCATACATGTACAGAGATCAGACGAAAAAAACACATCGCTTGGAGGAAACTGAGCAAGAAAGTTGGACTACCTGGTAAGTTCTGAAAATATGCGTGTCTACTTGATTCCAGCTATTGGTTGGTTACTTTACTATGAACCAAGTCGTAGAAGCCCCTCCTCCTGTCCTTTTTCCGGAAGAGAAGTGTGTTCACGTTACTTGCACGAACGTGAGTTTAAACAGACATTTATGATCCAGCGGTCAAACTCGCGAGAGCAATGCGAGGCGAAAATTTTCTTTGCTTTGTATGTGAATGCACCATTAGGGTACAAAAAAACTAGATGCATTTTCAGCAATATATAGTGTTCATTAAATCTGATCTCAATTTGTTTTAATGAATACTTATTATCAATATATCCTTCAACACAGAAAGTTTTTTGTGATAAAATACTTCCTCCTAGTCTACATTGATATTCAGAGATGACATTAATAAGCCATTTGTAAGTTCATTTTCTCTACAACTCTAAACACAGTCTCTGTGTCCATGTAAAGTTCCACTGTTTTTTAAGTGATCAGTGTAGACCCTACTGAACAACATTGATTCAACCAATGGCGGGAGTTGGAGGCGCGACTATTTGTTTGTTTGAGCAGACGGGGCATTTTTGGAAATCCGTTTGAAAACAAAGTTCATTTTTGAAATTCCATTCAGTGTTGCTAGTGCTGCATAAGTCACACACTTTAGATTTAATAGTTCTTGGTGTAGAAAAACATAAACTCACTGGTAAAATCTGGAAATGTTTGATTTTCTGGTGGTGACACAGTGTAAGTACAAACGCCTTGGGATTGCTCTGGCTGTCCCGCAAGAGAAACATTCTGTTGGATAAAAGACAATTAAGTAGAAGTATCAACTATTGGATGGTAGCAACTTACAGCATAATTTGAGAACAAGTATTGAGAT
This sequence comes from Xyrauchen texanus, assembly GCF_025860055.1. Classification (NCBI taxonomy): domain Eukaryota; kingdom Metazoa; phylum Chordata; class Actinopteri; order Cypriniformes; family Catostomidae; genus Xyrauchen; species Xyrauchen texanus. The sequence goes on along the minus strand of NC_068292.1, from coordinate 14,647,456 downwards.
TTGATCTGTACCCGTCCACTCTGCCCTGCTGATGGATCATCTTATGGGATTCCTCACGTGAAATATGACCATGAAACCACAGCTGAGTTCTGTGGATGACTAGATTAGGGGAGATACAAAGTGCCTTTAAAAAAAGCATGATGGTGAGTATGACTCTACAGAAAGCTGCGCACACTGATGATAATCTTTACTTTGGAGAGCCCATATGCATGAATTCATTTTTTATAACTTGAAATAAAATAAAAAAGTTTTCTTATTGTGACAAAGAAGTATGTTGGTAATTGATGCAATTGATAGGTGAGGACCAAAACAATTTTAACAATTGTATACACAACCAGTCGAGAGGCTTATGGTGAAATGCTTAAATTTAGTTTGGTAGACAAATATAACTTGTGCCTATGTATACATTTCTTAACAAAAAAAACATGAATTATTATTTTTAAATTGATGAGTTTAATGAAAAATTTAAAGCAGCTAAAAAGCGTCCAGCATACATGGGAACTCCTTTAATAATGGTGTTTATAAATCATTCCAGGATGCAAATTATGAAGTAGGTTGAGAGAATGAGACTGTCTAAACAAATCTAAGCAAATAGTGTATAGTTTATAGTTTAAAGAAGCTTAAATATAATAGTTCTGATTTGTTTTATATTTTGGATCACTTAATTCTCATACTTTGATTTGTTTTATTTCATAGTTTAATTTACTTTATTCTTATCTTAATATTGTATGTGGAAAATATTATTAATAAAGGAATAAGTAGGTATTGACAGGTATTGTAAATACAAATAATTTTATTTGTAACATTCAACATCAGACATAAGTGGAACATTATAAAAAATAAGCAGTACCTCCACTTAATGATAAGGGGTGTAGCGGGCTGGGGCTGCCCAGGATATTCATACGACGACTTCTCTTCTGAAAAAAAGACCCAAACAGTCAATCAACTATAAAGTTTCAAAATAATGCTAATGAGGTTCATTCAAACATGGTATTGACAAATTATACAGTTCTTTTCATTGGTGGAAATTGTTGCACTAAATCATTCATTTCAGTGTCCTACTGGTGAACCCATCTTCCTCATTCAGATTATCGTTGAAGGTCTGAATGTTTATTTCAAGAAATTTAGCTTTTGTTCCAAGTGGCTTCATCAGTGGAAAATAGAGATACTGATAAACAGAATAAAAACTTCTGCTAATAAATAAACAAAAAGATGGTTATTGGTTATTATTGATGATTACTGACTCTCCATGCATGTCCTTCCTCCATAGCGGCACTCTGAGCCTCAACGGGATTGTCGATCACTCTGCCTATCCTCCCTGAGAAATCCATGGCAACTAGAGAGTTCTCTGAGACACTCCTCTGGAAAGCAAAACATGAGACGAAACAAGAGATATACCATTAATAAATGTAATAGTCAAAACCTTTTTTAACATGCCCTAGCATAAGTCAGAAATTATCGTTGTGGTTTTTCATGCTATAATGCCAAATTTATGATTTTCTTTAAATTACAATTATTCTGCATCTATTTTCTGCATTAGTATAAAAAATAACAATCTGTATTACATAGTATCCATAGGGCAAGTTGTAATAATAACATCACTGCCAATAATACACAAACAATCATTCCATAATGTGGCATTATGGCCCATATGCTGACAAATGTGTGATTAATGCTCCATCTGTGAGGTAGAAAGGAAGAAAGAGGGTATAAGTGGGTGGGTAAAAGGGAGCGAGAGTCTTACCATAGGTGCTGAGAAGTGTGAGAGTAACTTTTTTCGCTGCTGAGGAATCTTGAAATTTTGATAAAGAAGAATTCCATACTAGATGAAAAAAAAAAGAGAAAAAAGTGTTAAAGTTAAGAGTTCTTGGGTTCTAAAAAGCAAACAAAAACTACTACTATTGAACAAAAACACCACAATGAATCATACTGAATCTACTGTATGTTAAATGTTCAGAACAATTTATGTATGTGTTTCAACTTGTGTATTAAATTTTTTTATTTAACCTGCCGGTGTGCAGGTTCTAGATCAGCTAGGGAAAGTGAGTAGGTTCAATATTCGCTAGGAGAAGTATGCAGATTCAAGATCAGCCAGTCAAAGGGTGCAGGTTCTAGAACATCTAGGGAAAGTGTGCAATTTATAGATAAGCCAGTCAACGGGTGCAGGTTCTAGATTTGCTACTGCCAGTGTGCAGGTTCTAGATCAGCTAGGGAAAGTGAGTAGGTTCTAGATCAGCAAGTGGACGTATGCAGATTCAAGATCAGCCTGTCAAAGGGCACAGGGTTCTAGATTGACTAGTGAAGGGGTGCAGATTCTAAATCAGCTAGGGAAAGTGTGCAGTTCTAGATCAGCTAGGAAAAGCATGCAGGTTATAGATAAGCCAGTCCATGGGTGCAGTTTCTAGATTTGCTAGCGAAAGGGTTCAGGTCTAGATCAGCTAGGGAAATGGGGTTCCACTACCAACCTTAAAGAGTCTGAAGGCTGTCATCCAACACATTCTGCTCTGTTCATCCTCCGCACACAACATCCTCAGTTCTTTCACTTCATTCCTCACTTTGTTAGGCTGCAAATCATCAATGCACACCATTAGACTCTCCACTAACTAAAACATCATCTTTGTTAGACGGTCAACTGTGTTTTTCAGTTTAGGTGTTACATTGCTTAAAGGATTATAATCTCCATCAATGGCGATTATATTTTTGTTTTCCATACATTTTTCTATATGCTATTTCTTTTTGTTTACTTTTAGGCTACTTATACTAATTTACTTTTGGAGTTCACTTAACAGACCACATTAACTTACTTTTATGCAGAACTCATAGTCAGTCGGTGCATTGTGCAGCTTTCTGCCTGTTATTACTGTATAGACATTGCTGTCCTCCATGTCTGCAAGTAGCTGTAAATGCCTGGGCTCCTGTGAAAGATCAGCCAACAGCTCATGTCATTTAATGGATAAGGAGGGGAGAGGGTACTAAAAGAGCACTCAAAGAGGGGGGCCCAGCCAGCACCAGATGGTATTAACAGAGGCTTGTACATAGGACTGGTAAAACAGACCACTATGAAACAAACTGCATAAAAATGACAGACATGAGCAGTTTTACCAGAAAGAAACCAAGCAACTTTAGCCATTCATTTCTATCAGCAGATAGGAAAGGTAACTTACCTTTGATGTTCCTTTTGTTGAGAAATACAATCCTGACCGCCTTAAAAACACATACAGTTTCTTCCATGATTTCCTACCCATCTCCTTCACATACAAAAATCCCTGGATCTCATGACAACTGCTGGAGTTTAAAAAGTTCTGCAGACCAAAACAAGAGGACAAAAACGTAATCAAGGACATGGTCAACTAAGTTTAGGCAGTACAGGGATAGTTCACCAAACCCATTTTACGTTTTTCTTATGTGTAACACAATAAAGATGTTAGCAAAATGTTAGCCTTGGGCACCATTTACTTTCATCTTTTTCTCCATACAATGAAAGCGAATGGTGATGGAGTAATTCTGCCTAACACCTCCTTTTGTGTTCCACTGAAAAAAAGTCAAACGGGTAATGACAGAATTACATTTTTGGGTAAACTATCTCTTAAACCAAGTTACTTCCAGTGTAAATATTCATCACCAGGTTATGAAAAGGTCCAACGTGCCACTGAACCACTGATCAAAGAAAGATATTCTGGATCAGAGATACAAGCACAGTATCAGAGAGTGTGTGTGAGAGAGTAGACATATAGTCTAGTGCATGTGCATGTGCATGTAAACATATGTTGCATATCTTTGCTCACTAATACAGCAATCAACTAGATGACAGAAGGGTCATTTCTGGTAAAGATTCAGAGATATGTGGGGTGAAGGTAGATAAGGGGGTGATGGGAAAGAGAGCACATGCCCGTGCCATACCTGCAGGAGCTGAGATGGGGGGATGGTCCCATTGGTCTCCTGACACCAGGCCACCATTTGCTCTGGGAAGAAGTTCTGTTAAAACAAATGTTGTACTTCACTATATGCATAGTAGAATTATTATTTTTATGATACTTCTAGTAATCAAGTAATCTCTAATTAAATCCCCATCATCTTATTTTCAATTTTATAAAACTAAATACAATCCCAAGCTAAAAAATGGCATTTAATAAATTGTTTAATATAATTCACTTCTTAATACTAGTTTTATGCAATGTTAAAACTCTATACAAATGCACTGAAACATCACTGAAATAATCTGACTTATGAATACATTTTTAAAACAGAAAATTAAAAGCTTTTTTATAATAAATAAAGTCATAAGAAAATTATTGTTTCTTATTATTTCTTTTCATATCTTCATATAGTAAAAATTACACTTGGTTAGCACACTGAAATTGCTGACATGATTAAGAGCTTATAGAGTGGTTAGAAGTTGTGTTTTTTTATATGACAGATTAAATTTGCTTGTGAAAATTTTGCTGTGTTTGTTCAATCAAATGTCAATAAAGAGAAAATGTTGTGATGTTCTTGAAAATGTATTTTAAGAAAAAAAAAAGCAATTATTCTGAATCATTCTAAAAGCTCTTTATCCCTTAAAAATAAAAAAAAATGGGGGCCTGGGTAGCTCAGCGGGTATTGACTACAACCCCTAAAGTCATGAGTTTGAATCCAGGACATGCTGAGTGACTCCAGCCTTGTCTCCTAAGCAACCAAATTGACCCAGTTGCTAGGAAGGGTAGAGTCACATGGGTTAACCTCCTCATGGTCTCTATAATGTGGGGTTCTCGCTCTCGGACATGGACACATCATTTATTTTGAACCAGCAAAGGCAGATTCTGATCAGTTGATTAAGAAATTAGTTCCATGCACAAATGCGTTTTTATGACCGTACTCAGTTTTTCCAATTTTTTTTAAATGTACTTGTTCATTGAACTGTTGTATATAAGCAATAGCACACTCGCAATCATGCTATATGCCCCTAAATCAGCAGTATATTATATACAATATATTTAAGAAATATCACATGATCAAGAGTGCGATATGGCCCTACATCAGCACTGATGTGATTCGGCCGCAGTCCGAATATATCATATTTTATTGTTTTCAATATTATTTTCTTTCTTTGTTTCTTTCTTAGGCAGAATGTCCGAGGAGTTCTTATCCACACCATAATAAAAGAGGATGTCAAGCCCCCTCAAAAAACAACAAATTCACCATAAATGCATCCTAATAGTAGTCTGTACTGCTGGTCTGTTTTATGAAGCTTTATGAATTCATGCTTTGTGTGAGGAACAGATTACAATTGTAGATGTTATATTCTGATAATCTTCCTCTCAAATACATTTGCAGTCACATTTTCAAGCATGTGACCCCCGAGAACCAATATATTTTTTTTTATACTTTTATAATTGTGCTTTTTTTGGTCTGTTTTTGTTGTTTGGAAGACAGCAGCTCGTTCTATCTTTGAATGCAGCAGGACAATCTGTCTGAGATCTCCTTTTGTGTTTTACTGAAGAAACAAAATAATACTGGTTTGTACGGATGCACTTTTAATTTATGCACACACCTAATGTATACCCATACACAGAGAATAATTTTTTTATATATATATATATATATATATATATATATATATATATATATATATATATATATATATATATATATATATATATTATGAAATCATTAAATGAGTCCTTAAAATCATTTTTACTTACCAAAGGATTTTTAAAGAATTCATATTTGGCATAGTTCTTCCTGAAGAAAAATTTGCTCTCACTGGTCATTGAAGCCTGCACTTGGACAACCAGCTCATGGTCTTCTAAACATCTTTCTGTGGAATGATGGGGGAGCAGAATCAGGCAAAATGAATCCGGTTCACACAAAAGCACATATGAAATGATCTGCATCAACAGACATTATGACAAAAAATGCATATTTGTAACCAAAGACTGAAATATGGTGTAATATATGCATCTTGAATGACATCATTGTCTGTTAGCATTCATCCAGGCAGACAAAAAATAAACAGGGTGAGCAATCCCTGCCGCATGAAAAGAGAGTTTGTCTGGAGGAGAGACGCCCCCACCCCCGTTCAGCTTAAACTGCACAGGGACTTACTGACTAACAAACCCTCCGTCTGGTCTACGCACACATGTATTCTGTCTGGATTCCTCTTTTGCTTTCTCTTTCTCAAAAGATCTTTCTTAGGAAAGATGAACTGTAAAATGTGGTAATTTGCAATTGTTGCCATAAGGATCTAGTTGTACTTACTGTACAGTAACATTACCCTTTCATTGGAGAACATGGTGTATTAGGATGGTATAGTAATCTTAAATAATAACTCTGTATTAATTCAAGTTCATTCAGATGTTACTACAGTTCATGAAGCACATTTTCAGATTATCTGACAACACTTTACAGTGTGGTGTAGAACTGGTCATAAGCGCTGAAACACTGACCCTGAATTCTCTCATGGACACATGTTCCTCATCCAACTCTGAGCCAGTCAGAGAGCTTATTTGGCAACAGGAAGCAATGGGGGGTAGGGTCAACCAACAACTCAACCTAACAAACACCCACAGCAATATACACAGAGAGAGTGAGGTAACCTAAAATATGTGCTTCATGTGGTAAAATCTGAAAAATATTGAAGTAAAACATATTAGGCTATTTAATATGACCTGACTACACTAGGTTACACCAGTATTAAACAATGTTTCTGATTTTCAAGATTTTATAAATCAAGGCAGAAAACACATTTTTCGTTGTATCATTGTACATTTCATTGAACACAAACAATTTTTATCAACTTGATTCATTAATTAAACAATAAACTCTCCAGTTTTCCACTTTTTCTCAATTCACTGTATCTAGAAAGCATAACACTTGTTCATCCTAACATCCACATTCACAACAATTCTGTATATATGCATCAATTTATGTGCACTTTAATCCACTTTGCAACAGAGATCAGTTTATGACATTTTCCCACAACACATCCATCTTGCGCTGATGCTGGAGATACAGCAGTACTCTGGAGTGACAAGCTTTTCCATCATCCAGCCATTCAATATTTGCCTTGGTGAGGAGAGAGTCAGGCATTGCAGAGAGATGATGTCATGCTTTTGCTCAGCTGCACTTCGCACTATTTTAGCAAGTGGATGTGTAATGAGGAACGAACACGCTTTGGCGTTTTAAGCGCAGCCTGTTTCGAATCTAAAATGATGTTCTTGTCCAAACTGAAGGACATTCACATTTGTTTTAAAATGCAGCAAGCAAACTTTTGTATTATGTTCAGAAAGGTAATCACAAGACATGAATCAGAGCAATTAAAATGAAATCACGGTTTAATATAAATGCCACGGGGTACCAAATGACACAAGGAAATGCTTTTTGAATATAGCTGAACCATAATGAATGAATGACAGTATGTCAAACATCAGGGGTGTCATCTACCTAAATGTTTTGAAGGGACACCTGTGGCAGTCCTGGTTCATTTGATGCTCCAGGTGAGATAAGACATTACCAAAGAAAAAAAATTGATTTTAACAACATAGTTTATCATTACAAATAGTTAGTGTCAGATGTGTTAGCCTAGCGGTACAGTTAGTGTTTTTAGCATGCAAAGGGACCCAGATTCAAATCCCGACCTAGCATAGGCTATATACTGTACGTTGAAATGAACTAAGCAAACTGCTATATAATAAGCTATGCACTATTGCAACTGAACTTGACAGCCAATGATCACCATGCATTTTTGTTGTATGGAAAAGAGCAGCTTTTGATAATAACATTTTTAGTGTTCCAAAAGAAAACAGTCTTAGGAGTTTGAAGCTACATGAAGGAGTGTAGATGAAGACAAAATTTGAATAGGTGATTTCGATAACCAATTCAAACAAAACCCCAATCTTAACTACAATATTAATGCAACTGAATCAGCTCTACCAATAATGTTCAAATATACAAAAAAGCGATTTTTATTGTTTTTGCATTTAAAGTTGCATAAAAACTCAACTAGGCTAAACAATTGGAGGGTAAGTGTGCCCCCTCATTTTGAACATGCACAACGCTGCATTCAAACATACCAACACAAAAGCAACTTTTCAGAATTTGGGCTTATGTAATTCCATGGAAATACCCTTATCTCATATACTCATTGGGAAACTGAAAGTAAAATTGTACACTGACAGAAAACGATGGAGACAGTGGGAGTAGATGATGCAGAAAAAGAGAGCAGGAAATAAAAAGAATGTAAGAATCATCATTTGCCAGACAAAAGAAATAGCGGGAATGGAAAAAGAAATCATCTCCAGACCACGTACTCAGACAGCTGAACTTCCTGTACGGCTCCTTGTCCTGGACTGACTTCAACTTGACACATCATTGCTCTAGCAAACCTCATGTTCACGCCATAGGTTATTCAAGGTAACCAATTAACGCACAGCATGTGCTTAGTTAGAGATTTGCAAACATCATGCATGCTCTGACATCAACCCTCGACATCCAAAACCCACTGAACATGTTTGAGTATTATGAACATTTTCACACTCTAAAGCAGAGCTCTCAACTGGTCAGTCTGGGCTTGTTCTGATAGGGTCGTGGACAGTAGGGACAAAATAACGCTAAATGCAAATTAAAAAATGGAACTAACCATATAATTGTGCATATTTATGATAGCAAAATATGCTTAGCAATTTTTAAATGGGAGGAGAAAACACACTCTTGTTGTTGATGTCAAAGGCCCTGCATTCAATTAAACTCTACGGTAATTTGCCGTAAATGTATCTGTAACTTGGTAGAAGCTGGCCAACATAAACGGTTCCATGACATGCCATCATCCTCAATAAACATGAACAAAACTACACACTGTAAAAGAAAATACAACCCACACTTAATTAAATACTAGTTTGCTTGAAATGAGAATAATATTTTTTTATTGTGCTGTGTTTTCTGAGATGAATTATTGGCTTCTGGGAGCATGAAACTATAAAAATTCAGTTCTGTATGATAAACAATTTTGGTCCTGTGTTGGGTTTCCACTTAACATCAAAAGTAAAATCTGGGTCCTTAAGCAAAACCAGCTAAGAATCACTACTCTAAAGTCAAGTCAATTTAATACCATAATACTGCCTTGCAAAAACATAATGCAATGACCACAAATTTTGTCAAAACTGAGTTCAGACTGAAATTAGTTCTCTTAGACCACGTTTCCACTTGGTATACATTTCAGAAGATCCGATCACAAGTGGTCAGTGCTAAATACAGGTGGAAATGGGGTCTGTTTAGTGATCGGATCACTGAAATCACATACACAGGTTGTCAAAAATGCATTTGAGGTGTGAAACGCAATCCATTCTGGATTCGTCCCGAACAGCAGTGAAACACCATCCCTCACCTGTCAGTTAACCCCTGAGCTAAAGCAAGAGTGTAAACTTTGCCAGTTACGAGAAAGAAGAAAATAACAGCCTGATCGAAAAATGACTACATAAACAAACACAAGAACATTTTCAGTGTCTGATTTCAACATGCAGAGACACAGATGGCAAGTACATAAGCTCATGCTTAAGCTAATACTAAAATAATGAAGAATTCTGCTTGAAATGTCGCTTAGATAAAATTTAATCTGCGTATGGGAGAAACAACGTGCTGCTTTTATCGCGCTTTGTCTTTTATTACTTTTTGTGGTTTATTATCATGCAGTAACACACTGACATTGTGATTGATGTATGTCATCATGAAATCAGAGACCCTCCCCTAGAAATCTGAACCAAAGTGGTCACAGGATACACATCTGAGATGCATGGTAATACCAGATGGAAACAGGAAACCGTCATGTCTAACCACATGCGATCGGACAACTGAAATTACATCTTAATACCAGGTGGAAATGGGTTTGGCTCAGATTCAGAGAGAACTGAGTTTAAAAATTGCAGTCACAACAAAATACACACTAAAACCAAGGCAAACCACAGTAATGAAAAACACTAAGAAGCCATTTTGTTTTGTTGGATAGTATGTATTACATTGTAAGTTGTGTAACTTTAACGTTATAGCACTAGTTGTACATCATGAGAACCCAACTTCCTGTTATGTCTCTCTGTGTGGCGGGATTTCCCCCTGGTGACCATCAATCAATTACCCTCAGCCCAGGAACATAAAAGGATGAACCAAGGAAGTCTTCTTCTCTTACATGGTCACCATTGATTTCAGCTCCAGCACAAAAGACCCTGTAATTACTGCTTCTAAAGTGGTTGACGCACACTACATCAGCTCTCTAAATCCACACATACACTAGTTAGCCTAGCTTACCGAGTCCCAAGGCTGGATGATGCTCTACAAGCGCCCAACTGTTATCGTCCACACAATGGTTTTTATAGACGAGGAGCTGGCACAGGTCTCGCGCCGTCATGTCGGCAGGGATCTCCACCAACTTTCCCATCCCATCCTCGCTGAATATTTGTATTATCTGAAATAAACGGAAAAAAAAATGTTACTTAGTTCCGATGTTAAGAATGAATTGAAACAAAAGCATAGAATTTCAAGTACAGAGAAACATATTCAAAATTTGTACTGAGTCACAGGTACATTTTTACTTGCAGGTGTCTGATAGCAATACACAGCAACTTTTAGGCATAATAGGTTTTTTAAACAAACAAAAAAATTATTTCTGACACCCCCCTCACACAATAGCCTTTCTCGAAAATTCTCTATTCACTATTCAAAACATTACATTTTGCATTCATTCAGTTCTAATCTTTCATACATTAAGCATCCAGCACACTTAAGCCCATAACACACACGTTTAGAGCTTTTCAACCTTTTCCATCTCGTACACGCCATTTACTCTACACAATTCCATTAAGTGCAGTCAAACTGCCATAACCATTCCCACCGTGGTCTTTTTTAGATTTCTGTTTCATTCTACAGGTTCTATTTTTCACACCAGTCCTCTAGATGGGCACCAAATCAGAGAGAGCCACTCTAAAGTATCCCAATGGAGCAATTTTACCTCCCCAGGCCTGAGCAGGCAACAGTCAGGAGAACACGATGGCATTTTCCCCAGCAGCCTGTGTCCTCCTCCACACACTGAGTGACGGACCCGCTCCCCGAATGTCTCCACAAGAGAAAAAAATGAACCAAAAAAGGTCTGATGCTTTGCGGATGCTCCTCGCTGTCAGTGTTTCAACGTATTCTACCTGTCACACAATCTCTGTGTTTCTCTCTCTGCCTAGCTCTGGCGCAAGACACAGCATGCAGATGGCACTGTTTCCAGCTTGGCAGACAACTTCTCTCTGTTCCCCTCACAAAGGGTTACAGCCACAGGCTTTTAGGTAGTGAATCAAACCACACTTCCCTAACCAATCATAGGGCTAGCTCAAGCTGATGTAATCATTCCCACACAGACACAGACGCACACACACTTACACACCCCTCGTCAGACACACATACACAGACGTGCAGTCATATGCACGCATAGCCTTAACTTTTCTTCCCCCTCCCACCTTCTGTGTAGCTTCGCTTTCTTTTTGAGCTGCTCCTTTTTACCAGGTCATTATTTTCCTCTGAAGTGGAAAAAAGGAGATAGGTGCGATCGTCTGTCTCAACCTTAATTTTCCAGAATCTAGAACAAGTTTCAAGTGAGGACTTGTTGAAAGTTTGTCTTCCTTTCAAAAGCCCAGCTTTGAAGTTGGTGGTTTGAAACCAGAATCTGCTCTCACGACAGGGCAAGACTCATTACAACTGAAATGAAACAAATGCCAGCACTTGAGACAACCCCCCAACTTCATGCCAACATTCCTCCACTATACCCAAGAAAAAAAAGCAGAAAGCAAACCCCAGTGACTTCATTTGTGACTGCTGAATATTTGAACACAAACCCAATCACACACACACACACACACACACACACACACACACACACACACACACACACACACACACACACACAACATCAAAGAAAAGAGTCAGACGCAAACTTTCAGACAGCTAATTTAACAGAAGACTGACACAAAGAGGCTACGCCCCACCCATTCCAGCTTAATATATGTGGAACTCATATTTTCTTCTTTAATGAAGCAACGGTTTCATCTAAATCGCTCCATTTTGACACATGCACGCATATCTGCTCGGCCAGCCCAGCAAAAATGTACTCTCTGTGACCACAGGAAGCTGGACAGAAAGGATGACTCAATCCCTTTCAATCCTTAAGGATACTATTTCAGTTATGGGGGTGGGGAGGAGAGAGAGAGAGAGAGAGAGAGAGAGAGAGAGAGAGAGAGAGAGAGGAAGTCAGGGATCGAGGGCTTGAGGGAGTACTGGAAGCAGGCCAGAAGAAAGAGTCAGTAGGGATGGTAATATAAAAGGTATGCAAACTCTCCAGTGCTCCAGCTGGTTTGGCTGCTCCACCTCCTCCTCTTTTTAACTCATCACTCTAGCATTTAGAGCAGTCAGTGGAGAGAACACTGGGTCATACTTGTGCTCACACCATCTCATAGCACCATAAGCTGTAGCCCTATCATGAGACACACAGGGCGTCCATCATTACCCTATTGACCCGTATTATCACATAGTGTCTGGGAGATAATCTGTCAGTAGATGTTTCAAAACAGTTTAAAGGCGAGACTTCTCCAAGTGTCCAGTTCTTTTTTTTTTGGCCTTTTGCCATTGAATAGCTGTCAGGAGCATAGCAACCCTTCTACTTGTCATTTGTATAAGGTGTAATGTTTAACATCTAAATAAACTGGATTTATTGAAATCAAAATTATAATCTAATACAACAGAATTAACCTGACAAAATTAGGATAAATGAAAGTCATGTTAAGGGTCAGATAGACCTTTTAGGTGAGGTAGAATTTAAAACTGGACATTTTCAGTATTTAATAAATAATAATTATACATGGAATGGAATATTCAAAACAAGTTAAGATCAATCAACAGCGTCATAACGTTGATTACCACTGAAAATAATGTAGACTCCTCCCTCTTTTTAAAAAAAAGTAAGGCACGTAGAAAGGAAGTGATTAAGGGACAGTCCGTGAATGTCAAAATTCACACTTTTTCAAAAGTAGGCAAAGCCAAAATATTTGCAGTAGAGGCATAACAGCATTTACCAGATTACAGCATTACATTGCCATCACAACAATTTGTCATTTTGGATAAAACTTTACACAGATAAAGTTAGGAAGCAATTCCTAGTTAGGAAGCAATAAAAATTAGCTACGTTCATACAACAGCTGAATGTGGCCCAAATCTGATATTCTGCACAATTATGATTTTTTTTAAAGGTTATTCAAATATCATTAAGCTCAGATCAGATGGTCTGAACAGCCGACACTAAAACTGACCCGCATGTGTAAAACATTCCCTGAGCATGCGTATAACAAACCCTGACATGTTTTTACATAATAATTAGCTGTCATTTTTATTGTAATGCAGAAAAGATACCTATCGAATATAATATAAGCAAGTGAGCAAGTGATGGAGAAAGACTTGTCTTGATGAATAAAGTATTTTTAATGACATTATATAATTATTATTGAAGCTTATGAATATTAGGTGTATTTATGTGCAAAACACTCCATAACAAAGGACAGCAGGAGGAACGACATTACATATATAGTATGTAAGGTAGAAGAGTAGTTATCTATAATTATTCCACATTTTAATGGAATTACTTCCAATGATGTTTTGAAACAGTTTGAGAAATATACAGTAGAAATATATGAGATGAGCAAAGACAAGTGGCCCAGATTGGAATTGGAAAAAGTCAGATTCAGTGCACTTGTGTCAGTTCACATTGTCCTCCCAACAGATCTGAGGGAAAAAATAATATTTGGGCCACATTCCACTGCGCTGTGAACGTAGCCAGTGTGTGTTTTAATGCGTATATGCTAATGTGTATTTTAGCTGTCCTTATTCAAGTTCATTGTAAGTGCCTTATATAACCACAATGTATTACTTAATTTTTTTTAATAAATCAGGGATGAGTCCACATATTTTCCTGTGATAATCAACATCATGCCACAGATGTTGCTGTTTAAGCTTAACTTGAATTGAACCCGAAACAATCTGCTAAACGGATGTCAGATTTGAGAGATATGGAGCAGCGCAAGTTTTTTTGTGAATAAAGTCTTAAATTTCAGTCTGTTCCTCACATAAATCGATCATATTGTTAAAGATGAATTAGAATATAAGTCATACTACCTTTTTGGAGGTTGACAGATCTTGGTCACAATAAGTTTTTGTTGTATGGAAACGAGCAGTGTGAATATTCTTCAAAATATCTCCTTTTCTAAAATGTCATATGGCTTTGGAACAACATTTTCATTTTTGGGTGAACTATTTCTTTCATGTGTTGAAGCACATATGCTAACCACCAGACGATGGCTTCAACAAGTGTTTGTGTCTAAAAACGCAAGGGCACTTTTTCCATTACAAATCTGGAACTCATTGGATTCGTTCGGAACCCCGAAGAGCCTTTAAAGCCAAATCTCGTATTTGGTAAGAAAAAGTAATCAGAATGCTATAAGTACAAATGACTGCAACAGTCCAATGCCCTCCCAAAATGCACAGAGTCAGTTACATAAGACAATGATATTGTCACACAGGAGCTTTTGTTCCCGACAGTGTTGAAAAAGCACAGAGTGAGAATGAATGTCTTTAGGTTGTTATTTCATAAGTCGAATACTGTAAATGGTTCAACTACATTGCGAAAGAATGGGTGCTACCAAAGCCAAGACGTATTACCACATCTCATTTTCCAGTCATTAATTAAAGCTGTTAGAGGAAATGAATGGTGTTAACTTTCAGTTCCAGGGTAAGACACACACTTCCTGTCTATCCTGTTTCCTGTTTCCAGTGTGCTCATGACTCTGAATCACACAGCTTTTTCAGTTTGTCATAAAACAGATTTCAACTTTTTTTTTTCTTGTCCTGGAAACTTCAAATGCCTTTATTCTGCTACTCAACTTTTATGTAAAGATCTTATCATTTTACCTTTGTCCCAGAGCCAGACTTTGAACTCGAAAATATACAAATAAATCATAAAAATACGAATTATGAAATATTTAAAACAATTAACTGAAGTTAGTGTACTTGGTTACCAAGGAGAAAACAGTGCCAGTGAAGAACATGCTTGAGATAAAAAAATGTGTGAATAAAAAATATATAAATATAAATATAAAATAAAAAGATGATATTTTATTGTGTGTCCAATCAAGCTGTAATTTTGTGAAATTATGCAAACAGTGTAAAATAATCCTTGTTGGACATTGTTAGCAGACAAGTGAGAGAGTGAAAAGGGTGTATAAGGGGGTTTAATTTTCTAAAGTCCAAAGGGCCAAATGTCTTTTGTGCCCACGAGTGAACTTGACATGACTTAAAGTTCTCAGCGCACAAAGCACAAAAACCTCTGAAAGATAGTTACTCACAGCTAGCACTGCGAGGAACACTGCATCCCATGCTGAAATCAACTGTTGAGACGCTTATAGTGATATAATGGCTATTGTGTCACTTAATATAGTATTTTAAAAAAGTATTTTTGTTTTAAAGTATTCAGTAAGTAGTAAGCTACTGCATTCCAAACATTGCCAGTATTAGTACTGAGTTTTGCTTTTTAAAGTTTACATTAAAGCAATCAGAAAAACAAGAATTCAAATTGGTCCCAAAGGATTTAATCTGAAATCAAATTAGAAGAAGAGATAATTTTCTTTTTATATAAAAAATGGGGATAGCCCATCTAAAACCATTATAGAGAAATGTAATTGTGACAGGGTGGAGGATGGGGCCGGGTGGTGATTCTGCACACCCTGTCCCTTATCAGGCTAATTAAGCCTCCGAGAGGGATAAAGGCATATTGCGGATGGTGGCGCGAGAGAGAGAGAGATCGTTTACGGGCAGCTGTCCATCATGTGTGTTTGTGTCTTTTGTGGTTTCTCTCCCACACCTATCATATCACTTCTGAAGATATGGATTAAACTACTGGAGTCTTATGGATTACTTTAATGCTGCCTTTATGTGCTTTTTGGAGCATCAACATTTTGGCACCCATTCAATTGCATTGTATGGACTCACAGAGCTGAAATATTCATTTGTGTTCTACTGAAGAAAGAAAGACATACACATCAGGTATGACATGAGGGTGAGTAAATTATGAGATAACTTTTATTTTTGAGTGAACTATCCCTTTAAAGTGATAGCTCAGCCATCATTTAATAACATTCACTTTAAAAATATGGAGAAAAATATGGAGAAGTAAACAGCAATTACTAGGCTAACATTCTGTCTAATATCGCCTTATTGTGTTGCATGGAAGAAAGAAAGTCATATGGGTTTGGAACAACTTGATGGTGAATGATGACAGAATTTCCATTATTAATAATAATAACAATAATTATTCTGTAATACATGTTCAATGTGTATTATGTAATAGCATACAGGGGAGTTAACATCCATTATGTAATTCGTGAAAGTAACAAGTTACTACTTGAGTATGCTTTTAATTGGATACTTTCTTACTCTTACTCAAGTAATTATTTATGTTAGTACTTTTACTTCTACTTGAGTAATAACTTTTTAAAAAGTAATTGTACTTTTACTTGAGTACAATTTGTGGCTACTCTACCCACCTCTGCTGATTGATTGCACCTTCTTAAACTAGGCTGTGGTTGGTTAGTGAATGCAGGTTTTTGTGTGAATTCCCCCCAAAGTCTTTTACTGATTTTTAACTAATAATTTCTCACCTGTCTTTCTATGATTTTGTATGATCACAGATTCAAAGTGACTAATTTGAAGAAATGTACATGGTATAAACCTTTTGCAGAATAAATGTCATACTAGTCCAATGTTTCTCAATATTATTAATAGTATTCAATATTTTATTTAACATTTAATTTACAATGCTCTTGTAACAAGTTAACCAATTAAAAATGTGTGCTGATGACACATGAGAAAAAAATCTGGCTCAAAAGGATGACCTAAAATGCTTCGGAAAATACCACTGCGAATTTATAATTCTCCACTGGTCCAGAAAATGATCGACTGTAAGTCACCCATTGATGAGCATGACAGATCCCCCCTCCCTCCTCCCCTCAGGTTTACAAGTGCCTTTTTAATGACTGGACTCCACCTCCTCTGAGCTGTTGTGTGGCCCGGGCCAAGGCCTGATTATCCTCTAATGAGACAGAGAGGCAAAACCAGAGCAGGAACGGAGGGTTCAAGAAAACCATGTTTCATTTTCTATACGACACTGCCAGGCGACCATGGGATGCTAGCTTGCCCCTTAATCACTCCTGCCTGCCTGGCGAACTCTGCTGATTCATGAGTTGAGCATGAGTTGAGCATCTAATTATTTTCAATTTGGGTCTGACTAATATGCAGCATCAACTCTGTTTAAAATGACCACTGTAAAAAGAACCATGTATAAGGCATACAATGATAATAGACTAATAAAAGGAACACATGAGAAATCTATTCAACAATTTTCCAAGAATCCAGGGGCGACATGCGTGGAATGACTCACTTGGTACCTTATTGCCCAACAAATCAGAACATTGTAACTACGGCAACACTGAAATTGATCAAAATGGCTGCAAAGTTTCTTCACTGTCTAGCCAATGGTGGATTATTTTATAGTTCCCATGGTATGTATGGCGCTTGTTAATAATGCTCCAGTATGAGGTTTTTGCATTGTATATTAACTTTCTGAAGCTTTGCTGGTTTCACTGTGTAGTCTTCTTGATTATAAAATAGTCTCACTTCATACTATCTGAATTTGTGCAGTTGAGCCAACCCATCTGTCATAGGACAGAGTTTGCAGTTTTGACCAAATTTTATTTTGCAGGGCAGTCTAGGAATGATAAGACACATATAAATAGAATAAAATAAATAAATAATAATAAAAAAAATACAAGCAAATTTTCAACTTGCATTTTGTTGTATATAATATAACAGCTTTTTGAATAAATTTTTTACATTTTTAACTCCTTTGTTGTCCATGGGGAAAAAGCTATACAAGTTTGGAGCAGCATAAGATTGAGACTCAATTGAACTGATAAAATGTATACAATTAGCATTTTGGACAAACACTTTTTACCTTCAATAAATGTGCAACTACATTATCAAAGAAGTGCCACCATCAGCCTTTGCTTTTGGGTAATACTGAAAATGTTAAAGTGATTATAATGATGTCTTCTGTCTATTGTGACATAGACAGCATCCGTGACTTGGACACTCCTATCAGATGATACAACTCCAGAAATTTAACTGCGACCATATGATTAACCTTCAGCTAAAATAACCCAGCATTGCTTTTTGGTTCATGTGCAGTCTCTGGTGGGCCAACAAAGTGCTGAGTTTGCATCACAGCTCTGACTGCAGTCTTCACCACACTGAGGTTTCCATGAACCACAGAAACAACTCATCATCATTATCAAAACACCCACACACAGAGGATGGAAGAAAGAAAAGAAAGAAAGAAAACTTGAAAGAAATCTTTCAAAAGTAATTATATTAATATTTATACGTATTATAATATAAAATACTGTACATCAAATTAAATGTTACAACGAGGACCACAAAAACTCGAATTAGCAAAATAATTTAATAAATGAATAATATGCAAGGGCTGGGACATGTGTTGATATTTGTGAATGAACCAAAACTTTGTAAATAAGAGACTGGTTTTGATTGATTAAATTAATAAAATTACTTGTAAAAGTTTAAAAATCTTAAACAGTTTTATATGCTTAACAGATCATTAATTAATGCACTTTAAAATAGTTAATATGTCTTAAAACTTTAATTTCACTTAATTTGTTAGGTAACAGAATCATATATTATTTTAAATACATATATCCAATCTAATCCATATATGAATCAACTACTGAACTACTGATGAATTATAATATAGTCTTTTTTGATGAAAAAATGAAATATATTCTAAAGTATTAATAAAATGTAAGTTGAAATAAAAGAAAGTCAGAGATACCGAATTTATGGATTTTAATTTGGAGAACACCACATAGCAAGACGACCCATAATTTCCCAGACACTAAATCTTAAATGAGCCAGTTGATGTATTTCTTTGGCTAAAGTTTTCTTTTCATCTGGGATAGCTAACAGAGGAACCGAGAGGATATATATATATATATATATATATATATATATATATATATATATATATATATAATATATCACACCAACACTGTCAGTGTGCATGAATTCCTGCTGTCCGATCCTCTGGCCCCTCACCTCGCTCTAAGCCACACACATAGACACTACCAATCAACTTTTGAATGGACAGCCTCTATGGTCTGTAGCATCCAACTGAGATCAAACCAAAGAAGAGCCAAATATTTCCCCAATAGGAGCAGGGAATTTAACCGTGTCCTTGGGTGGCAGGAATGCTCATTCAGCCCAACAGCAGATCATTGTCTGTTTGGGGATGAAAACCCAGCCCACAAAGAGATGACATCATTAATTTTTCATTTAACCAAACATTTGACAAGCAGCACTGTGCCAACTCTTCCCGTTCATGCCACCCAGACCCTAACATCCTCCTCTTCGTAACCAGCCTAACTCCAAGCCATTCACTTAGTACATCATGGAACATGGCACAGATGATTTTACATCCTACAGTTAAAGGAATTTAGATATGTATGATCCATTCTTGAGTATATAAAAAATGCATTAGCCATATTCCCAAGTTAAAGATGAATTTGCTGCAAATATTGCAATAGACATGATTATATTATTCTTTGCATTTTGTTATTTACATTTAGCATGTTTTATTCCCGGCTGTCTGTGACACTTACAGAACAGACCTGCGTCTCCTTTTTAGTCATGACCCACCAGTTGAGAAACACTGGCTAAAGCGGCTTCCACATGACTCATCAAACGCCACTTTGACCTCTACATGAAAAGCATTGCTGATAGCGTCATAAAGAGACAATTTTATTTGAGAGTTTATCCAGCAAGAAAGTGGGAGGTGTGCACAGTAAACATTTGAAAACACATATTTGGATGAATTTGACATTTTGAGAATGAAGTCCTGACAATGTCTTTAAAATTTGTCATTTTCTAACTTTTTTTTCCTTTTTTTTCCATTTATTAATTTAGACTTTTTGGAGAAAAACAAACTCCCAAGCGTCTTTTACAAGAGACAGTACATTTGCCTGTATCTTAAAGGGTCCTTAGAATGAATTGCTTTTGCTGATTCCTCATATGTAAACCTTTGAATAAAAGTGTCTGCTAAACAAATAATTGTAAATGTAAAGGGTTCATTAACTACAACTATTTAAGTTTGGGTATGTCATTTCAGGGGGGTACACGTTAACAGAAAATGCATTAATTCAATTCAATTCAATTTTATTTGTATAGCGCCTTTCACAACACACATCGTTTCAAAGCAGCTTCACAGAACATCAGCATTAACAGACGACAAAAACTGCAACGTCCATAAAGTCGATTAATCATCATTGTGTAATTTAGACAAAATTTGATTTTAATGGTTTAAAAATAATTAAATGATAATTATATTAACTCTTTCCCTTCCAAACACGGAATTTTCCGGGTTTTATGAAAAAAAAACCATTAATTTTCCATTAATGGAAATCTTGTTTAAAATTGGCTTATGCAATAGTTTAAAGATTTGTTTAGCAAATGTTTTAAATGATATTTGAGCAATGGTTTAAAGGACAGGAAGTGGGATTTGTTTGTACTTTCTTGAAAATACTGTGATGTGGGACAAAGCTATGAAACATTTGAAATGACTGGCTTGTCTTGCTCAGGCACCACATCAATCACAGTGGTTCAAACAGTAATTGTGATGAGGAGGAGGGCGTGGCCAGGCCATGAGTGTCACGAATGTAGGTGAAGGCAGACGAGGAGCGAGGATGTAGATGCAGCGGTTTTTATTTAAACAAAACAAATGGTAACAGACACTACAGGAACAAAGGAAATACCAGCGATGGGGAAAAACTAAGCAAAACAACAAAACAACACGAAAGACATTAGATGGGTATAACGGGTAGGAGAAACAATGACAGAGAGCTCAGACACAGGCATCCACAAACATTAAAGACCGACAGGGGAATGGAGAAATAAACAGGGTTTAAATACGTGATGGAACTAAACGATAAGCAGGTGAAAACAATGAGTGAGTGCTGGCAGGTGATGAGGGCAAGGAAAGATGTGAAGTGTAGTTTTCTTAGACAGGGACTGGTGAAAACACGGGCCGGACAACAAGGAACGTGACATGGAGTGTGAAGTGCTGAGTGAAACAGAAAACACGGGACAGACAACAAGGGATCGTGACATAACCCCCCCTCAAAAGGATCGGATTCTAGATGATCCAAAAGAAAACAAACAAAATCATCCAAGAAGTGAAGGGGGTCCTAGCAGACAAATAAGGTACATAAGGGGCAAACAGACAGACCAAAGGGGCCACAAGGGACACAAAGACAGACTAAGGAGGCACAGGGGCAAGGAGGCAGTCCAAGGGGAGCACACGGGGCAGACAGGAAGTCCAGGGGGCACAGAGGGCAAGAGGGCAGTCCAAGGGGCAGGGACAGGTCCAGGAGGCCTGGGAGGTGGCCACAGGACAGGGACAGGTTCAGGAGGCCTGGGAGACGGCCACCGGACAGGGACAGGTCCAGGAGGCCTGGGAGGCGGCCTCAGGACAGGTTCAGGAGGCCTGGGAGGCGGCCACAAGACAGGGACGGGTCTAGGAGGCCTGGGAGGCGGCCACCAGACAGGGACAGGTCCAGGAGGCTCGGGAGGCGGCCCCAGGACAGGGACAGGTCCCGGGGGTGGAGCTGAGAGGAGCTCTGGAGACGAAGCTGAGGGAGGCTCTGGAGGCTCAGGAGGCGGAGCTGAGGGAGGCTCTGGATGCTCAGGAGGCAGAGCCGAGGAAGGCCTAGGAGGCGGAGCCGAGGAAGGGGGCACCGTAGGAGGCTTTAGGGGCGGAGACCTGGAAGGCTCTGGAGGTGGAGCCGAGGGAGGCTCAGGAGACGGAGCTGAGGAGGCGTGGGCGCTGGCTCGCTGATCTTGGCCGGCGTGAGCTGGAGAGCGGAAGCTTTTCTTCTCCTCCACCTCCTCCGGGCGGACGAAGTTGGTAGCGCTGGCTCATCGATCAGGTAGGCATGGGCTCAGGCTCGAAAGCCGGAATCAAGAGGGGTGGTTCCTTGGGCGCTAGTTTCCTCAGAACGAGACTCACGTACTCCCTCCACGTGTGCTCTCCGGGTTCCGGCGCCTCCCTCCACTGGGATGATGGTAACCCGACCCGGTAGATGGTCTTCAGGGTGGCGTCGTCAAACCCGGTGTGGATGGCGACAGTGGAGAAGAGTCGTGACTACTCGCGGACGGGAAAATTTGCCCGGGCCAGTTCGGTGAAAACCGCTGCTAGATCCATTATTGGGTCAGTCTTTGTCACGAATGTAGGTGAAGGCAGACGAGGAGCGAGGATCTAGATGCAGCGTTTTTTATTTAAACAAAACAAATGGTAACAGACACTACAGGAACAAAGGAAATACCCGCGATGGGGAAAAACAAAGCAAAACAACTTGAAAGACATTAGATGGGTATAACGGGTAGGAGAAAAATGACGGAGAGCTCAGACACAGGCATCCACAAACATTAAAGACCGACAGGGGAATGGAGAAATAAACAGGGTTTAAATACACGAAGTGATGGAACTAAACGATAAGCAGGTGAAAACAATGAGTGAGTGCTGGCAGGTGGTGAGGGCAAGGAAAGATGGGAAGTGTAGTTTTCTTAGACAGGGACTGGTGAAAACACGGGCCGGACCACAAGGAATGTGACATGGAATGTGAAGTGCTGAGTGAAACTGAAAACATGGGACAGACAACAAGGGATCGTGACAATGAGGATGCATGCCTGGTGCTGAGTTGCCCAATCAGCAGGAGAGAGATAAAGGAGGAGCCAGGGATGCCAGGAGGTAGAGTTTCAGTTCAGCGTTTTATGTTGTAATAAAAGTCTTGTCAATTGTTAATCCAGTTCCTGCTTCCTCCTTTCCCTACCGAACAGGTTTGTATGCCACAGTAATATATTTTACAACTTGTCAAAAATCATGTCTAATGATGAGAAATTATAAATTGGCAAAGCAAATCCATTAACGTTAGATTAAGGCTCTTAATTCCACAAAATTCAATAAATTGAATCATGCATGTCTACAGGTGCAACTACAAGCAACATGCCTCACCAATGAGCGGTTTGACCAAGAGCTGGAGCCATTCACACTAGTCATATTCATGCATTCAAAAACAGTGAGACAAAACACAAAAATATAGAAGTCAGGACTCTCAAGATGTGTTTTCAAAGATGAACTACTTTTAACTTGACACATCTCAAAAACACAGCACACAGTGAGGTGATGAAAGAACAGCAACACAATGCCCAACAATGTTTTGAAATATTCTTCATGTGGGTTGTTTCTCAGCAAATATACAGTAGTTATATGCAATCATTTGAAATGTATTTGATCCATCAATCAGCATTTCATGTAGCAACAACATATTCAATATATACTGTATATTGTTTGACAACCTACTTTAGACATACTGCTTAATCCTAATAAAAACTTAAACATGTGCTGGCCAAGTATTGAGCATGAATATAATCTAGGCTCACTGAGATTCCTCTTATATTTTCTCCAAGATTTAAACAGTAACCTCTTGTCTGTAAAAGAACAGAACCTTACAGAAGAGCCCAGCTCAAAATCTCAGAGCACTGCTCTAAACCATCAGTAACAGTCATGTGGATTTTGAATGGGGTGACTGGAACTGACTGAAATGAGGTTCTCAGACTGAGCCAGTAGAAGAATGAGGCCAAAGGTGAAAGTGCTTTCATATTTAAGACATTGATTTCTGCACAGTACAGTCCACTCTGCCTCACTAGGCCATCGTAATGAGGCTCGTCTGGGCGATTGCCAACTCCTATGTTTCTTTTGCTTTCTTTCTCCCCTACCCTATTGCTCGTTCTTACTGGACAAAATTACAGCCACAAAAATACGTTTGTTCAGTTTGCAATCCCTATTTAAAATGCATGCATGCATGCATGCTGACAAAAAAGGAGTTAGCACTTTTTGGCATTTTCTTCTATCTCTTTTCTTATGTCCTAGTTTCTTCCTTTGAAAGACAGGCATTCCTGGTCTACAGATGAGAGCCTAATGGCAACGTGCCGTCTGTGTGACCTACATGAATCCAGCTTCTCTGTGCTGAGCTCCTCAGCAATAAGTCTTCAGAATGCTGACAAATCAGTTCAGGGCAGAGTAACGACATCCTGTTGAACGTGAAGGGTTAAAAGCAACATAGAAGATTGCAGATATTATTTCTAAAACCACATGCTGCTCAAGTGTGGAGCTTTCAGTCAGGATAGAGTGATTTAATATGTGCTTGTTAACAAATATGGAAGCATATTTCTCTAGCATATTTCATATTTATTTTTTTCTGTTAAAATACTTTCTCTATCCCAGGTTAATAAACAGAGACAACTATATGCAAGCCATTTGTAGAGTGGCCCAACTGTAAAATGCACTTGCGAATTTAAGTTACACTTAAAAACTTATAAATGTCATTGCAGTAGTTAACAAAATATCACAGAAAGTGGCATTTAAAGGAAGAAAGCACAAAAAACTTTGTTAGGTTTTAAATTATAAAATAGTAAAACAGTACTACTAAATAGTAATAATTATAGAACTGTTCAAAATTAGAACAAAAAGTATTTGGAAATTTGTTTGATGGTTATCAAACAGTGGAAAATGGCCACTGTAAATGGTACACCTGTGGCCATTTACTCACTTTGCTAGGATATTTGTGTTAACTTCATCAACTGACTTCATACATCCACTAAAATTCCCTTGGGACCTTGGTTAAGGGTAACAGCAAAAATGGCTGAGAAAAGTGGAAAGGAACATTTCTCATCTAATGCAATGACATTCATACATTTTTAAAGTGTAGCTTAAGGGTCCAAATATTTTTAAGGGACACTTTTTAAGGGACACTTTTGGGGATTGCCCCCCAAAAAGGTTAACTGTGGCACATTTCTAATCTTTACCTTCTTTTAACCAATGGAGTGATTTTGTAGCAGCCTGTATTCAGACAATCTGTTTTCAGACCAATAGCAAGATATAGTTTTAGATTCAGTTTTGATACGGAATGATCTTTTAAACATCAAATTTAACAGAAAGTTCACACAAAATTTTATTTTAACATCATTTACTCACCCTCATGCCATCCCAGATGTGTATGACTTTCTCTCTTCAGCAGAACACAAACAAAGATTAGAAGAATATCTCAGCTCTGTAGGACCATACATTGCAAGTGGATGGTGATCAGCAATATAAAGCTCCAAAAAGCACAGACAATCATAGTAAAAGTAATCAGTACAACTCCTGTGGTTAAATTAATGTTGTTTAAAGCAATACGATCACTTTATTTGATTAACAGATCAATATTTAAGCCCTATTTACCATAACTGTCGAATGGATTACTTTTACTACAACTGTCTGTGCTTTTTGAAGCTTTAAAATGCTGATCACCATTCACTTGCATTGTATGGACCTACAAAGCTGAGATATTCTTCTAATCTTTGTTTGTTTTCTGCTGAAAAAAGAAAGTTATACACATCTGGGATGGCAAGAGGGTGAGTAAATGATGAGAGAATTTACATTTTTGGGTGAACTATCCCTTTAAGATACACAAATGATATTTCCAGGTGAAAAATTCAGTAAACCCCTAGAACTGTTGTCTCTGGGTCAGGGAATCAGGCTGGGGTGTTAAAAGGTTCACTGGGGTCAGCAGACCTTTAGGACTTGAGTTTATGGCAGTGCACCTCAGCAGGACAGCATTAGCGAATATCTTGGCTGGCAGTGTGATTTCCACGGATTGTTTTAATTGCCATTTTTTCAGATGGAGCTGGTTAAATCACTGCTCTCGGTCACGGTTGTACTCAGCACCCAGGCAAGTTGTGACTTGCTCAGTAAGGTAAAGGATAAAAATGGCTCTTTGACTCTGGAGAGGCCTTAGACTAAACCATAGCCTGACATGTCTCCAAGCCAGCATTTGTCAAGAGCTCTGTTTTGACTGGTATCAGACCTAGCAGAGAGAACCAAATCCACTCGGCAGATTTTATACACAGTAGCTTACCTGGATGTGCGATCTGACTGGTACACACGCCAGTGGCTTAAATCAACACGTACTGTATCATGCCATATGGGACTGGCAAGGTGAAGATGATAGAACCCAGCTACGTGCAACACACTAATGTGTTACAGTTGTCTACTGTTATGTTCTGTAATTAAACAGGAATATAACTGGAACACCTGAGATGCATACTTACCTGGAATGGTACCATGGTAATACTTTGGTTTTCTATAAAGGGGGTGGCGCCTTGTCAGTAATTGGCTGAATGAGGTTGATATCAGGGTAAAAGTAAACTTTCGGAAGCAAAGTGTCGATTTGCTGTGTGATCATGTGTATATGAATATGATAGTCATACAATACCATAGTACCATGGACCACAGGTCATTCTGCACACAATATTATGTGATTTACTGTTCTACCACTAGTTTGACAGAACAGCAAGAAATACAGTTTCTCCATCATCTTTCAGGCAGTCATATTGTTTATGGAAAACATTTCAGGTGGAGCTTTCTTACATTTCTTCCTTTATTTGAATGAAACCTCTTGTGATACCCCCAAGAACATTTTTATTCTGATCTTACATACCTTTTAAAACACAGTGAAAAACTGATGTATTAAATTCTGTATTTAGAGCTGAAAAATATACTTTTTTTCTTAACAAATAACAATCACGAGTGGTCTCGTGTTCATAGCAGGTGTCATCAGCAATCAGTCTCAGATGACCATTTGGGATTGGATGTAAATATCAGTACTGAATCCAGTGCGTACGCATCAACAATATAACAAAGCAGCAAAGCAACATATCTGTTGCAGAGTTTATGACCTCGTAAGGTCAACCATAACCCAAACATTACCTCCTGCTATGACCAAAAACAACACATTAAGCATCTCTGACCAGTTGGCAACTTAGTTGACCAGCCTATCTCAGGCTGTGCTGTCTTGTGTGGGTTTGATGAATCTAGAGTGCCCTTCCCAGTGCTGGGTTATTTCCAGAAGCTTACCTCACCCTAGAGTAAAAATGCATCAACACATTAAAGTGAGGTAAGATACTATTAAAAATATTGCTCATCTCCTTATTTGAGTTCCAGGCCTTCTCAGTGGGTGCCAGAACCTAATGTCAGTGAGTGCTTTAAATGGATTAAAGCCTACGTGTATCTCTCTCCCTCTTTTCTCTCTCTGTCACTGAAGGGTGGTTAGTGTCTCTGATAAGAATGTGTTGGAAGGTTCTAGAATAGAATAGACTTAAACAGGATGTTTTACAAAAAAATACAAATATTAATAAAAACTTTTCTTTCTAATATGGTGTTGTAAGAAACAATTTTATGATTCTTTATGGTGATTTGTATCCTTTTTGAACCTTGAAAACTCCAGTCCCCATTGATTTTATTTGCATGAAAAAGACAAAACAGTATATTTTTTTCAACATATCTACTTTCTAGTTCCATGGAAGTTTGGAATGGCATGTGAGTAAATAATGACATTGTAAACTTTAAACTAGAATAAGGTAGAAGACACATGAAATTACAGTATACTGGTCAA
Source organism: Xyrauchen texanus (assembly GCF_025860055.1). Taxonomy (NCBI): domain Eukaryota; kingdom Metazoa; phylum Chordata; class Actinopteri; order Cypriniformes; family Catostomidae; genus Xyrauchen; species Xyrauchen texanus. The sequence goes on along the minus strand of NC_068292.1, from coordinate 14,619,791 downwards.
TGTTTCTATGTGTCCCGGCTTTGCTGAGCCATGCCGTCAAACATCATGCTGGCATATGGAAGTGCTCTGGTTCGCGTGCCTTCTGCATGGGATCTGGGAGAGCAATGGGGGCCTCAGAAAATGCCTGCAGCTCGGAAAATTCTGTAAACACAAAATGTCTTGCTTCTTACCAGGCAAGCAGGCCAGCAGACTTTTGTACTTGTATGAGTCTACATTTGAGAAACACTATCCAGGGGATGCAAACCAGAGGCAGCTGTGGGAAAGTAACATGTAAAAGACTCCAGAAACAAGCTTCATATCACACATGATTATCAGAATGCACCAGATTGACTTTCTACAACATTCTACCGATGTTGAATAAAAGCTTCTGACTGCACAAAAGAAATCATCTGATCACATGTCACCAGCTTCAACCAGGGCATCCAACTGCTTTTTAATGTCGGATGGTATGGATGATTCCTCCAGCCTGGACTGCAATACTTTTCTCATGTCATGTATGTGCAAAGCTATGGCCTTGCACAACAGAAAGTCCTTCACTTGCGTGCACCATGTCAGATTTGGAACTTTGCTTCACAAAACAAAATCGCTAACACTTGGTTTGGCACACTTACTTTTAGCAGCATCCACATGCTTTTTTGTATTAACAGGTTGCGTGGTGCCAATGCGGCCTCCATGGGCGATGGAAAAGAAAGCTCAACAAATCTCACTCCTCACTTTACTAGGCTCTGTCTGTGACTCCATTTTTAGGAATTTAAACTCATTTTGAAGATCCTAAATAAATGTAAATGCATGCGTCCTTGTCATTTTTCCAGCCGCATCCTACTGAATCTTCAATCAGTTCACTAACTGGACATCTATTGATAGGGGATTGTGACTGGATAGTTTAATCCAATCATGTACTTCAAATAACAAGGTGTGATTTCATTGGTTTTGGCTTGATATCCTTGGTTAGCTTTGATTAGAATATTCACGTGACTGAGAAAGCCACATAGGCGATAAAAGAAATTTTAGGAGAAGGGAAATATGGGATAAAACACGATTTTTTCAGAATAAGTCAGGACACTAGTCAAAGTGCTTAAAAACTGGACTGTTAAGTGAAAAGCAGGACATCTAACCACTCTATTTTGGAGCCACTTCCAAAAAGAATCACGTCACATTCTGCTTCGGCCACAGGGGCAGTGGTTCGGATTTGGTACCGAGACCGGTATCACAGACTGATTTCAACAGAAGAACTTTCAAACTACAGTAGCCAAAGTCACAGAGAGATCAGTCTGCTTAGACATGTCTGAATGTCATTACAAAAGATTACATTTCAAACGAAGTGGCAGTTATTTTAAAGAAAGACAGCACAAACACACTTTTCTAGCTGTGTGCACATGTATTATATAGCTAAAAGGGATGTTCCCAAAGCCGAATACCTTATTTGTAAAGGCACAGATAATGACTTAAAAACAAAAAACGAATTAATCAGAATAATAGAAAAATATTTGGAAGACTGATCACCCACCAAACACAAGTATGAAGCAATATTTTAAATAAACATATCTAAAATTGCAAAGCAATGATGAGTCTAAAGCCAATATTAGGGTACTACAGTGTAAAGTTTATGAATGAAAATGGTGATTTCTAGTTCAAATCGGATGGCCACAGTCTCAACGTAATTTCTTCAGAACATTCCTTCAAAAGCAGGATTACAGAGGCTCACTCTTGCCATTTATTCCACTGCATTTACCTAATTCTGCTCATGTAATTGAACTAATTAATTATGTCCTCCACATTAAGTTAAAATATGTGTGCACAAAATAAGACTAGATTGTATCATAAAACTTTATGAGGGCAGAGTATTTGTTTTTATTATTTCTTGTCATAGCATTTTTTATCAATTAAATTACTGTATATAATATAGTAAACATGTGAAAAAATGGGTTATGTACTGTAGCAGTCCAGTTTTCCTATCTGCACTGTTTGACATCTCAGACATGGTGTGTGTGTGTGTGTGTGTGTGTGTGTGTGTGTGTGTGTGTGTGTGTGTGTGTGTGTGTGTGTGTGTGTTTAGCGTTAGTAAACAGACTTGGCTGCGTGCATCAGATAATCGCACTCGATAAGCATGTGTTCACTGTGTATACGAGTTTTAAATTGTTGGCGTGGTGCTTTTGTGATAGTTTGGCTGTATGTTTCAGAATACATACAGCAACTCAAACAGTCTTTTCAAGCATATAATATGTTTGTGTGAATAAAAATCACATCTGCACCTAATACTAAGCAGACGTGGCTGCGTGCATGGGAATATTGTGTTTAGACATGATGGCTGTGCATATACAAGCTGTGAACTGTTACTGTGGTACTTTAATAACAATTAGGCTGTCTGTTACATAAAATAAACATATTACGTGCATGAAAAGACTCTTTGAGTAGCTGTTTGTTTGATGAATGACAACCGCTACTAATGTAAACAAATTGCAGCACGCAACGGAGGAAGACAAAGTTTGATGAATTGACTGTGCGTATAAGAGCTATGAACTTTTATCATAGTACTTTAGTGACAAGTTGGTTGTATGTTTATAAAATAAACTTATTCTGTGGTTTAAAAGACTGTGTGAGTAACTGTTTGAGCGTTTATAAATTACAGAATCTGGACCAGTGCAGCCTGTGTCGGTTTGAATCTGGCAGCTTGTAACGTAACTGGCTGTTGCTGAAATATGTGTGACACTTATTAACCGTCACATATGTGTGACGGTATGTATGAAATAGGGTTGCAACGGTATAAGAGATTTTCACGGTATGATAACGGTCTCAAAAAATATCACGGTTTCACGGTATTACACAATTACTATTATCAGTGAAAACAGAAGGGTTATTTTATTTATATATTTATTTTTGAGCAAACACTTTATTATAATTTAAACTTGAAACCATTTGTTTTATTGAAGTATGTGTAAAAAAAAGTCTCCCCTTTGAAAATAAAATAAATAGAAAAAATAAGAAAGCTAACAGAATTATAATAAACAGAATTATAAACATGATTAAAAAATAGCATGTAACTATAACATGTTATATAACTAAAGCATGTTAGTTTAAATGTTAAATGAACTACTAAATGAAAAATAACATCGCTGTGTGAGCTTTTAAAGTAATGTCCTATGATTATTAACAGTTAATATATACTGTAGGTGCGTGACAGCACAGCCAGACGGCTCCTGTCTGTATCTTTATCTCAGTGCCTCTCAACTGGTTTTGCTTCAGGACAGATTTTACATTGGACAGCAAGTGTCGACCTGCCATAGATCAAACATAACCTGTATTTAATGTATCCTGGGTTGCATTTCCTTTTATGTTGTATAGGTTTTGTTCAGGGTTTTCCAGTACAAGGGCATGCATCAAGTGACATTATTTTTGTTGTTGATGTCATAACAAAATCTACAGGAAGTTGTCTCTCCCCTTTTAAAAATTGAAGAGCATATTTACTTATTATGAGCCCATTATTAGCCTGTTTGTTACCTGATATGACATATTTATACATATATTACACAGAAGGAAAGGCTCCTCGTTACCATGGTTAGGTCAGTGTGCTAGTCTTAAATAATAATAATAATAATAATAAATTAATGCATTTATGAAAAATGTATTCAAGCTGAAACACATATTTAACTGCCACTGTTGATATAAAATGAGGTCTAATAGATTCTAATTTTAGATTATTTCATATGAAACTATAACATTTTGTTAAAATATAACAGTTACTTTTACTCATGTAAAATCCTTAAACAAATTTGTAAAGGTGATGCTGTTTAATTTATTAATTTAGGCGCATAGCACAGTGTTGCTCTTTTCCTCCTCAGTGCTGTTTGGCATGTCAGGGCTGCTACTGATGAGAGGTTTGAATTGACAATCTCCGTAACACTTTAAACTAGAAAAGTCTCGCTAGAATTGAAATTGGTCACAGTTTTGATGTCTGCGCTCCGCAATATCGAGGGAAGCACAGTTGTTGAACGCGCGCCAGAGAGAAGAGCAGACCATTAGCGCGAGCTCGTTACACTCGCAGAAGTGCAGATGAGAAGTCTTTAGCTGTTTGCGAGATTATCAATAAATCTGCCTTGGCAGGTAAATACTCGATCACTTGGGCGGCCGCCAAAATATCTTCAATGGGAGAAGTTACCATGGCATTGTTATTTCCCTGCTGTCCACGACCCAGTCCGAATAGACCAGTTGAGAAACACTGCTTTAACTCACACACACACTCATGTCAGACCCCCTCACCTTGCTTCTCTCTGACATCTGCTGCATGTGTGTGTGTGGCACAAGTTGACGAGTCTGACAGACAGTCGAGAAGGAAAGGAGATGCAAATGTACATGGGATGATAACCATCAATTTTCAAACCGTGGTGTAGCGTGAAACCGGTATACCGCTGCCACCCTAGTATGAAAGGGATAATAATATTTAAATAGGCCTATTTGAGGCATATTTTATATACATAAACTATAAATGTAAATTACTTTTATACGTAAATTAGGTTTGATGCACTTCTGTCATGCCCACATCCAGTTCTATCCAAATACAGATACAGATTCAGATAATTTTGTCATAGTAACAGATAGAGATAATGTCCTCACTTCACACCCCTAAAAGCTAATGACTAAAACAAATTCAAGTGAGCTTCAGACACAGTAAAGCAAATATTTATTAACTACAAAAGTTATTTCTAGGTAGAAATGGGGTCATAGTTTGAAAAATAAAATGAAAAAGCAATCACATGCACAGGATTTTAGGATATCAAAGGCAGCAAAGCACAAATCTATGCTGCCTCCAAAAACTGACCAGATGTGATGCAAATATTGGATTCAGTGAAAGTGCCTTGATGCCTTCCTGCCGACATACACAGCCTTTCCACACCCTCAAAATGGACCTTAGAGCTTTCTCTAGTATGTAGGCACTCTTAGTTTTGACATTTGTGTCTAGTAACATGATATGGCACGATGTGATGCCATTACCTGACTACATACCATACAACAACTGCATACATGCAGTAAACCACCACTTCTCAGCAATAAATATGTTCTCATTTCACATATTCTTTTGGAATGTCTTCTACTCACATGCACTTCACATACAAACAACAGACAATGTGTTTGATGTCTTGATTGTATTTATGGACATCATCAGTCACTGAAGATCTGTCAGCTGTTTTAAATGACTTCCAGCCGCTCTTCCAGGTTTTTGTGTTTTTTTAAGCCTCTCTCTTACTGTCAGCCCCAAAGCCCTCTCTGGCACGTAGACCCCTGCTGGGTTCCATCCACGGAACAATAAAAGTGAAGAGAGAGGAATAAGGGTAATTGATTAATATCTGTAGCTATTTTTACAGTAACATAGGCCCGATATTACGGTAACAGACAGTGGACCCATATGGATGTGGTTAGCCTGCAGCAATGACAGAGCTTTCCAGGAATACATCAGGGGCCTCAGTCAGATCGCACATGACAGCCAGTGGTTTGAGATAACTATATTCACGCATAGATACTCTCACGCATGCACACATTTTCTGTCATCACATCTTGGATGAATAAACAATCATGTTTAGGGGATATTTATGTGGACATAACTTTTAATCACTACTGTATGTGTTACGATTCTTACTGTAAGAGCGCATGACTCACGCACTGTACAGGAAGTGACACAGCTCTAAGGAAACCAGTGTCTGGACACATGCTAAGGTAACACACCTCACATCCAATCTGTATTTTAGCACACTCTAAATGACAAGAACACCCATGTCACCCAAACATCTAAATCTCCAAATATGACATGATGATCTCTTTCACTGAAGTCTGACATTTGTCTGTCAAAAAGTCTTTCAGTGTGCTTTCATGATGATAGTAAGTAACCATAAAGAAAGACAATAACTCAGGACATGCAAAGCGAAAGTGGCCTGGCTTGCCACAATAGAGACAGCATCTGACCCTCATCCGTCGGTTGGGTTCTGCTTGGGATATCCTGGTTCTACCCAGCTGCATGGGTTCCTCAGGGTCGCTAGGAGATGAAGGCATTTTAATAGGGCTGGCGGACTCCAGCAATCTGATCTCCTGCTGTCGCTCCTGTTGGCGTTCTACCCTGATGGCCACATCAATGAGAGATTCAAGATCAGTTGCAGGGTTTCAGAACGCCAACTCATCCTTGAGCTCAGGAGACAAGGCATGGTGGTAGCTCTCAAGAGTTCGTTGATCCCATCCACTCTCCGTGGCAAGGGTGCGAAACTCGATAACAAACTCTGCTGCACTCCGGGTACCTTGAGAAAGATGAAGCAAGCGATGATCCACATCTCCCCTACTAGCTGGATGGAGGAAAACTCTCTTCATCTCAGAAATGAAGTCTTGACTGTTGGCTGTGAGTGGAGATCTCTGGTCCCATAAGGCTGAGGCCCAGTCCAATGCCTTGCCTGAGAGAAGGGTAATGATGTAGGCCACTTTACTACTTTTAGCAGGAAAGCTGCTGGGCTGAAGCTGGAAGGCCAGGGTACACTGGGTAATGAAACCTCTACATCTCTCAGGACTGCCATCAAATCGTTCAGGGGCTGGTAGTCTGGGCTCTGATGGTAAAGAATGTATAGGTCTTTGTGAAAGATCGGAAGGTGGGTCTCGGGATGAGGCGGCTTGAGACTGGTGACTCAGAAGGTGAAGGATCTCTGACAGAGCCTGGTCGTGCCTCTGAATGGTTGCAACTTGATCTGAAAGGGCTGACAGAATCCATTCCAATCTACGTTTGATGAAGACCCTTCCGCTGGGCTCGCTTCTATGGTTCAGTCTTGCTGTAACGAGGCTGCCGTACGCATGGATCGAACCCGGGTCAGCAGTGCTCAAGTGTTAGGTGTTTAACCATTGAGATAACTCCCCGATAGTTGAACCCAAGAGCAGAAGAGCATTGAGTCAGGAAACTTGTAAAAAATTAAAATAAAGCAAAGTACAAATAAACAAGGAAAGCCGAGCTTCCACAAAACAGAGAAACAAAAATAGACACAAGGGTCAAAAAGGGTATAATAAGGAAAACACTTAGCTAGAGAACTGGTCACTGGAGGCACAGGGTACATAGGCTCAAGACTGAACATAAAGGCAGGGAACAAACAGACTTATAAAGGCCTAGACACAGGTGAAGGGAATGAGGGTTAACGAGCAGAGAGTTGAACAGGGTTAGGGGCGTTGGTGCCATCTGCAGGAGTGGAGAGAACAGAGCTCAAGGTATAAGTGCCATTTGCAAGCCTGGAAGGAGCATGGCATGGAAGGATCAAGGAAAGCATCCCCTGCTGGTCTGGAGGGGAACAGCAACCCAAGGGGGGATCCTTCACAATTAGGACTTAAAATCGAATAACACATTTCTGTCTGTTCCTCACATAAAGCGATCGTATGGCTTCAGAAGACTTGAAATATAGAGCACAAGCCATCTAACATTTTTTTATGCATTTACTGTTTTCCTATTTTTGTCATCGTTTGGAAAAGAGCTGTGGGAATATTCTTCAAAAATTCTCCTTTTGTGCTTCAAAAAGAAAGAAAATATGGGATTGGAACAACATGGGGGGAGAGTACATAATGACAGAATTAACATTTTTGGTAAGAAGGGAATAAGAACAAAGGGACTTACATATTTGCCTGTGGGCTGACATTGAGGTAAAGAGGCGGAGCTGAGTGTAGGAGAACTAGCAGGGCTGCAGAGCTCAGGAAAGGGGTTGGGGATGGCAGGTAGAGAGGACGTTCGGTACTGTTGCTCCTCTTCCTGAAGTCTTCTGGAGAAACAAGGCAAAATCTCAACTTTCGGAAGACTTCGCTGAGAGTATTACTGTCAGACTTGAAGTGTTTTGTGGCTTTGGGTAACATTAGCATTTTTAGCCATTTTTGAAGCTAGCAATAGACGGGGAGTCCTTTTGAAGTGTGGACATCAGAGAACAACTGAAACACGCACACACATACACAGCACACACACACACACACACACACACACACACACACACACACACACACATATTGATGCTGTAGCTTTCAGAGCTAAAATCTAAGTGGTAACCTCTCAATGAACCTTTGCTTGAGTGAACCCTCATTCACGAGCTTGTTACACTCTCAAATTCCTGCTCTGATCCACAGCTGAGAGGGAAAACATGCTCACCTAATGGAAACCATTTATACTCAGAACAACATAGCAATGGAATAACAATAGTGCATCTCTTGGTGGAGACAAAGGAAGTGTGCAAGCTGAACAAGTTCTAAGAGTGTGTGTTTTGTTTGAGATAATGTTTTGGAAAGATCTTTGATCTGTAAAGTTTTAATGTAATTTGCACTCCTTTTTTGGTGTTTCTTTGAGCAAATTGTGCTCTGTCTGTTTGTGTGTGTGTGTGTGTGTGTGTGTGTGTGTGTGTGTGTGTGTGTGTGTGTGTGTGAGCGTGTATTTATCACTTTGTGGGGACCAAATGTCCCCATAAGGATAGTAAAACCCGAAATTTTTGACCTTGTGGGGACATTTTGTCGGTCCCCATGAGGAAAACAGCTTATAAATCATACTAAATTATGTTTTTTGAAAATGTAAAAATGCAGAAAGTTTTCTGTGAGGGTTAGGTTTAGGGGTAGGGTTAGGTTTAGGGGATAGAATATAAAGTTTGTACAGTATAAAAACCATTATGTCTATGGAAAGTCCCCATAAAACATGGAAACACAACGTGTGTGTGTGTGTGTGTGTGTGTGTGTGTGTGTGTGTGTGTGTGTGTGTGTGTGTGTATATATAAGCCTACAGTGTGGTCTAAAATTCTGAGACAACTTTTATATGAATTTAATGATCCGCATAACAATTTAAATTTGAAAGTTCAAATTGAATGTTACCTTGCATTTTTTTGTTTTTTATTTTTAAGTATTTTACATGTCCACCTTTTACTTTAATCACAGCATGCACTACAACTGGCTTGGACTCCACAAGTTAAGACCTGATGATACAGGGAAATATGACCATCTGTACAAAATGAGTTAACATGGTAAATGGTAAATCACAATTTAGCTTTTATCTTGAAATATCTCTTCTATATTAAGCATTTCTTTGAGTACCATTTTTCAGAATCCCAAAACATTCAGTTTATTTCCAGGTTCAAGGAATCCCAGATTTTCAATGTGGTCTCAGACTTTTATACCCCACTGTGTGTGCATATGTTCGCTTGGCTTGTACCTGACAGCGAGGATGTGCATGGGTTGAGACCGCTGCAATCTCTGGTGTGGGGAGGCGGGCTGAGCTTGTGTGAGATAGATGGGCCGGTGCGGCTGGTCGTTGTGCAACAGGGAAGTGGATTCATCTGTCACACTACAGGAGGAGCACAGACTCTCTAAGGAAGAGTTCATGTCATTCACCAGAGCCTCCAGATCCACATCATCCTCTAATAGGGACAGAAACACAGAGAAAACATTTCTTATTCATCTGTACTTGCTTTATTTGTCTTCAAACATACTAACTGTGAGTTCATCTGAACACAAATGGAGTTTGTTGGTCAACTAGTGATGTTTTATCACATTTTTATACAGAGCAACTAACAGTACAGTAACTGCAGTGATGAATTTAATCTTCCTACCACTAGAGGGCGCTCTAAGATTTAATACACTCTCATACTGTGATACAAAGGTGTACATTTTTTAAATAGTTAAAAATGTGCCTTACTGAAAGGTTATAGTTTAAGATGGAAACCTGCACAGTTTGGTTAAATGGTAAAATGTACACATATACACTTTTGCAGTTTTTTCAAAGCGGGGGACTGAAGGGGGGATCTGTACAAGTTTGATGGAAACCCTATATTAATTGACAACTAATCTGAATATTGGGTGGGGTTTGTCCTCTTCAGCGTCTGTGATGGTTACTACTAAATGCACTGAAACCGAATGAAAGGTTATAGTTTAAGATGGAAACCTGCACAGTTTGGTTAAATGGTAAAATGTACACATATGCATTTTTTTTTTCTCTTTTTTTTTTTTTTTTTTCCAAGGGGGATTGAAGGGGGGATCTGTACAAGTTTGATGGAAACCCTATATTAATTGACAACTAATCTGAATATTGGGTAGGGTTTGTCCTCTTCAGCATCTGCGATGGTTACTACTAAATGCACTGAAACCGAATGATGACAAAGAACATTCTGCCCAACGTCTTTTGTGTTCCACAGAATAAAGAATGCTGAAAGAACATGAGGGTGAGTAAATTATAATTTTGGGTGAAGTATTCCTTTAATTTCTAATAGAAAAGTGGTCTATTGTTTCTCCAACTAACACAATAAAATTGTTTCTTTATGACACAATATTATACTAAAATCTCCCCCAATCACAATGTAACTATAATAACCCTATAATGGCACAGTTCTATACCAACTTCCTGTGAACGTCGTTTGGTGAAATTAAAGATTCTATTCTATTCTAAATAACTTGCACGTGGCTTTCAAAATTCTCTTGACTGACAACACCTCACCTAGGAAACTAACTGAGTTACTGTTGCCCTCTGCAAGACCTCTTTGAGAAAACCTATCAGGTAATCAGCTGATCCCCATGTATTAATAGAGACAGGTAAGCCCCTTCTCTGCTTAGAGATCCTGGAGAGCTAAGATTCATTCACATGCACACACACACACACACACACACTGGTGTGGCTATCCTTATGAGGACTCTCCATAGACATAATGATTTTTATACTGTAGGAACTATAGATTCTATGCCCTAACCCTACCCCTAAACCTAACCCTCACAAAAAATGTTCTGCATTTTTACATTTTCAAAAAATAATTGTTTAGTATGTTTTTAAGATATTTGAATGATGGGCGACACTAGAAATGTCCTCATAAACCAAATTTATAGCATAATTACCAGTTTGTAACCTAAAAGAAAATGTCCTGGTAAACCACTTAAACCCACCCCACACACACACAAACACTTTAGCTTGGTGGGAATGTTGAGAGTGAAGTCATGCCATGGGTAAAAGGTGCTTGGGCTTTCTTACATGACTCAGTTCTGCCTGTCTGTTGCATTCAGCCTTAAATGAATATTCTGGGTTCAATGCAAGTTAAAGGGTTAATTCACCCAAAACTGAAAATTCTCTCATCATTTACTCACCCGTGTGATATCCCAGATGTGTATGACTTTCTTTCTTAATCAGAACACATTTGAAAAAAAAAAAAATCTTAGCTCAGTAAGGTCCTTAAAATGCATGTGGATCAGACTTTTAAAGCTCCATAAAGAACAGATAGTCAACAAAAACATCATCCATACTAATCCAGCAGTTAAATTAATGTCTTATAAAGCAATACAATTGCTTTCGGTGTTAAACAGTACTTTAAGTACAAGTTAAGCTTAAGTATTTCTATCTCCTATGACACACTTCTGCTCCAGTGCTTAAGATTGATTTAAATCCATCAAAACCTTTATTAAATTAAATGTACATGCACATGACCTGCTGCAAAGCAAAGCATATACAAAAAAAAGCACATTTGTGCATGTCCAGCAGAGGGTGCTAATACAAATAGGTGTCATCATTTACAAACCCCCATGTCATTCCATATTTGGAAGCAAAGAAAGAAAGTCATTCAGGTTTCAAAAGACATGATGTGAGTAAATGATGATAGAATTTTCATTTTGGGGTAAACAATCTCTTTAAAATACTTTTAAGACATTACAGACATCACAGCATAATTTTCTTTAAAGCTGCTTTGAAACTTTGTGTGTTGTGAAAAGTACTATACAAATAAATATTGACTTGACTTGGCTAAAACGCATTACATAGGGCGCATTCTGTATTTGGTCTCCTGTTTTAACCAAATGCAAAACATCCAATCAATAAATCCATTTTTGGCCTTTTTATTAGCTTTTATTGATAGAAATTGTGTTAAGTGTTTGTTCTAACCCCCTAAATCCATAATCCAAATTTTTAACTTCTGCAATTACCTAATATCTAACATTTCACCCAAAAATGAAAATTCTGTTATAATTTAATCACATTCATGTCATTCCAAACCTGAATATCTTTCTTATGCAGAACACAAAAGTAAAATATTTAATAAATATTCATGTCTGTCTTCTCAATACAATGACAGTTGATAGTGACTCACTTTAAGCTTAAAAAAGCACCCTAAAGTATCATTAAAATCTTGACATTCATTGCATGTTTTTTAGCGCTATGAGAGAAGCCGTCCCAGAGCCAGCCTTTGAAGTCTTGTCCATCCCAGAGCCAGCATTTGAAGCCTCATCCATCCCAGAGCCAGTGTTGGAAGCCTCGTCTGTCCCAGAGCCAGACCTGCAAGCCTCATCTGTCCCAGAGCCAGCGTTTGAAGCCTTGTCCATCCCAGAACTAGTGTTGCAAGCCTCATCCGCCCCTGAACCACACATGATTCAGCCCTTCAAGCCTCCCATGGCTCTACCCCTCGAGCCTCCTGCGGCTCCGCCTTCCGAGCCTCCCACAGCAGTGCTCGCAGCCATCTGGAAGAGAAGGATAAGGGGCTCCTACTCCCCAGTCAATGCCTGTGCTCACGGCCACGGAGGTCGTTTCCCAGTTGCTGCCAGCACTTCTGACCACTGCGGCTCCACCCTCAGAATCTTCCACGACTCCGCCCTCAGTCTTCCACGGCTCCACCCACTCCTCCAGAGGCTCCTCCTCCAGCAGTCCCATCAGCTCCCCCAGAGATGCCTCCTCCAGCGACTCCGCCCGCTCCTCCTGGCACTCCTCCAGTGACTCCTCCCACCCCATTTGACACTCAATTCCCTGATTCCACTGTGGCTCCACCTCCTCCTTCTGAGTCTCAAGTCCCTGCTATTCCTGTGGCTCAACCTGCTCCGCCTCCTCCTGAGACTCAAGTTCCTGCTCCTCCTGCAGCTCAACCTGCTCCACCTTCGGCTTCTTTCCCTGAGACTCAACCCTCTGCTCCTCCTGACGATCCATCCACTCAACCACCGACTCCTCTTCCTGGGATTCAAATCCCTGTGGCTCTGCCCAATCTGCCTCCGGCTCCACCACCTCCTAAAGACGCACTTCCCAGTCCCTCCTGAGGCATCACCCGCTCCAACATGGGATTTACCTCTGGCTCTGCCTCCTTCCCAAGAGTCTTCATTTCCTAATCCTGCGCCCTTCCTGAAACCACCTCCCAAACTGCCGAAACCTAATTCCTTCCTGTAGGCTCCTCCCTGTCCTCCTGATCCTCTGCCAATTCCTCCTTGGCCTCCTGACCATCCGCCAACTCCTCCTTGGCCTTCTGACCATCCACCAGCTCCTCCATGGTCTCTTGACCATCTGTCAGACTTCCCGCGGTGCCCCAGCCATCCGCCTGATATCCCTTCCTCAGTCTCATCCTCTTCATTTGGGCATTAGGAGCCGCACATTTTGGGGGTGGTTCTGTCAGGAACTATTCTGTTTATCCCTGTCTTCTTCTAGAAACTCATATGTTGAAATCATGTCTTCCTTACATTTCACAAGATGCACCGGTATGATCCTCACCTGTTCTCCATCATCATTGTGTTCAACTGTTTTGTGTTAACCATCATTTGTACATTTATTTATACCTTTATGTTCAATTATTCAATGTCTAGTCTCGTCGATAGTGCCTTGAGCTAAAACCGTTCCTTTGTTATCATCTTGAGCTTTCCTAGTGCTATTTCTGTTTGTATTTGTCTTCATCTTGTATAAATTCTTTGGGTTCAACCGCATCTCTCTCCATGGTTCATGTGCTGACACATCTATTGGCATCCTGAATGGTCTCTCTTTCCTGCATCAATTTAACTTTATATAGATGGATTTACACTTGATGCAGTGTTTACATGTGGCATTTCATTTACACAGAACCAAAGCTGAAAACCTAATCTTACCTAGACTTTAAGACTATTTTTTACAGCTTTGCAAGCACTGGTATACAAATGAAAAAGTTTTAAAACATGCTTTATGGCATGGGACCATCCAGTCTGTGATAATTAACATGCAAATTGAGAGGAGAACAAAGGGACAGGCGTACTAGGAGGGGTGTGGAGGATTCATTTGGACAGTGGCATCCTGTTGAAGACTCGAGTGGAAGGGAACCGTGGAGGATGTGTGGGTGGTATCTGTGACTCAAAAGAAGGCACACAGGTGTAAAGATGTGAAAGAAGGCAGCAGAGCTAGTCTTTTCACAGATACAGACAGCACCATAAAGCGTCCCCATATGGACCAAACAATGCCATCATACAGTATATGCACCAGTGAGGAGGGGCACGTCTCTCAGAGCAAGAAAGAGAGACATAGAGGGACGGATGGAGATAAATAAGGTGGGATTTAGGGGTGAGTAAATATATAGATTTTCCGATGAATCACGATCTTCATAGTGTAGTTTAGTGGTGGAATATTCTGCAGTGAGATCCTTTCACTGCTTGTTGAGAGAAAAAGTTGTTCTGTGTAATGCATGTCCAAAGACGAGATCCACACGACCCATTTGTCATTGAATAATGTCTCTTTTAATACCCTTTCTATTCTCTACAGTCAGTTGTTGACAAAAAATAAAATAAAATAAACATTTCATTCTAATCATGCATAGCACAGATGAGATAAAGCCGTTCGAGTCTCTCTCAATAACATGCGCTCATTTACAGACACTATTGGAGAAATGCACATTTTGTTAGCACGTGTTCCACAAATCAATGTAAATACTTGTAAATAGTAAAAATTATGCAATTAAACAATACATGTAACAAAACATGTAACAAAAAAATAATATATATTAAATATAATGTTATTAATTGATTGAATGCATGGATTTGTTAATTTTTAAAAAGCCAAAATGTGACCAAAATGTTGATAAACTTCAAATATAAAGTAAAATTCATATTTTCATAATGTACCTAGTTAGAAGGTCTTCTGTATAATTAACAGCATTAGCTGGTAAATAAATAATTTTACCTGTAAGCAATAGGGACATTATAACTGAAATATACCCATATGAATCAAAATCGAATCAAAATCAAACTGAGAGCTTGTGAATCGGAATCTTACTTAAACTGGAAATCTGTATCAATACCCAGTCCTAGTGGGATTGATTTAGAGAATTAGGAAGAGAAGGAGGAGATAGAGAGTAAAAGCTCAGGAGAGAAAATACAGTATGTGTCAGTTTGATTACTAAGGATCCCAAATGGAGACAGTGTGGGTGTGGCCTCTCTTGACTGGAAAAGTGTCAATTAGTGGTGTTTACCAAGAGAAGCATCACTAGATTTCTATTGCTCGTACTTAGGTTTAAGGATTTGAACAAACCCCTACACTAAGCATTAAACTTTGCCAAGTAACTTGTGAATGATCCCTTCGAAAATTCCATAAAATAACACAAAGAAGGGACACAAATATATCTATATATCTAAATATATCTAGGTGAGGCCAGGAAGATAAGTGGTGAATGAGTTCCACCTGTGTGCCACACCGGTCTTGCATTCCAGTGAGGGGTGGTGGGAGTATTTAAGGAGAGGAGACAGCAGCAGACGGGGAGAGAGAGAGAGATGCATGAGCGATGTCTTTAGTGTGCGAGACGTTATATTGAACGTGTCTGCTGAAAAGCAGCACGTGCGTTGAATGTTATGGCTGAAAAGCCTTATTGTGTGATACTGAAAAGTGTGTGTACAATAAATGTCTACATGATGTGTCAAGCAGGTCCCAGCATCCTCCTTTGCCATCCCTGAATTGTTATACTGGTGCCGAAACCCAGGAGGGATGCGCCTTCAAGGAGTCCTCGGCTAGAGAGTGCTCAATCCAGTGGCGCTGGAGCACTGCATCAACCGGAAACCTAAAGTGATGGCTGAGGGTTTGGAAGCAGTACAGCAAGCTAACAGCCAGTTGAAGGCATCTCTCTCTCTCCTCTCTCTCTCTGTCACCCCCCATCCATCCTGTTCCCACTCCCAGTCACATGCTGGTCATATCCGGAGACCATCCTGATGCCCAAACACTCCCTCCCTTGAAATGTAGGTGGGTAGGTCACCGGACGCAGAATTCCCAATGGCGATGGGGTTAGATTCAGGCTGGGGAACCAACTGACCTGACGTACTCCACCCGTCTTTCTGCCGGCTGGTCTTCTCTGCCTCCTGGGAACATGAGTAGGACAAGGGAGGGGATAGGGAAAAAGAAGCGAAAAAGAAATAAAAAAAAAAACTACGGTTCCCAAACATGCCACCATTTGGTCCTCAGCCAGCTACACAGCTACATCGGGCGAAGGCACTGGAACCCTCAGCCATCCCTTCCGGTAGCCTGCTGATGAACCGGTCCAGTACCACCGGATAGACTGTCTCTTCAGCGTCGCAATCCTCCGTCAGTAGTGAGTGCTCTCTGATTGCGTGTCTTCCTCCAATCCCAGGTTTCGGCACCACTGTGGCAGACATTATAGCTCTCAGGTGTGTGTACCCTTACCGCTTTCTCTCTCTCTCCAGATGAACGCCATGTCCCCGCTGCTAAAGGGACTTTGGTCAGTCACCCAAACATCTTTTTTAACCAAAATAACAGACTGTGGAATGCTGCAAAAATATGCAAACACCTCTGATGCTCTGATAAAATCCACAAATATTCTTAAATAATTGTAAGAGAACAGAAGAACACACTGAATAACACTTTTAAGTTCAATCAAATATGATAACATCATTTCACTTATGATGCAACTTCTCCATACATGAAAGGGATTAAAGACCTCACATGGTTCTAGATATGCAAAACTTTAACTTAGACCCATCAAATGTAATCCATTTTGCACTTCAACAAAGCACCTTAGTTTCACCACATAAGCCCATTAACTTCACAACAAATAACAGACTGTGCTCTTTAACTCCATTAAAAGACTATAAGTATGAAGAATTTTTAGCTGTAAAAACAAGGCCTATAAATGTCACAAGGATTTTGATGCAGCAACAAATATTCCTGGCCCAAATCTGTGATCTGACGTATACAGTACACAAAATGCTTCTCATCTATTCTTAGCTGCATTCCAGCTTTCCAAAATAAGACCTTTGTTTTTACAGTTTGCTATTTTCAATGGAGTTTGAAAACTGTAGCAGGGTCAAAGGACAGGCATGTGAGTGTACTTTGATTATTATTTTTTCAAGTGTTGCACATGTTCATTAATATAGTGAAGGGTAGAAAATATAAACTTGTTTTCCCTCAAACCTTCCATTGAAAAATATATATATATATATATATATATATATATATATATATATATATATATATATATATATGCACACACATTTTCTTGTTTTAAGCATAAAACTCACTAAAGTTCGTAAGATTTCTCTGTAAAAAAAAGACTTAATAACTTATGCAATTTTCCCTCTCAATCAATGTCTCTTGTTTTAGGCATGTTTTAATAAATTGACTGGAATAAAATACAAAAATACATTTTAAGAACTTAAAAACTTTTTTGTAGAGTTATCTTTGCCTTACTTGCAGTAGCAAGGCTGTCTATAGAAGTACGGCAACTCTTCAAAAGACTAATAAATGAATACATTTCCATGTATTTATATGACATGGTCTAAATATCAAGTTTATTTAGTGAGGCAAAAGAAAATTTGTCATGCATAAGCTTTTCAAGTAAATTGTCTTGTTTTAGAATTTATTTATTTTTTTACTGAAAACCAATGCAAAAATATTGAGTAGGAAAACATAATACACTTATACACTAGTAAATGTTCTTTTATTTATATAATGATGGTCCAAATGTCTAGTTCTTCACAGACTCATTCATTTAGTCACCTGCTCATTACAATCAAATCAAATCTAAATGGCACTGAGTGGAATTGTGTCTGTAAAGCGTGTCAATGAAAAACAAATCTACAAATTTTCACAGAAAGTACCACATTCTTTTTAAGTAACTTTTACGATTCAACAAATAAAATAAAAAGAGGCATGAACTATTACAGCCAAGAGTTTAGTGTAATCACAGTTGAGAGGATATGCAGCACACTCTGAGAAGTCCTGAGACTAAATCAAAGTTTCTGCTCCATTAACTTCAATGACAGCATTAGGCTTTCGGAAAGACCTTCAGACTCTACCTCCCATGCTGAGGCGATATTGTACTTAAATCTCATGCTCCAAATATCATGCCCCTGTATTTTTGTATGGCACAATTAGATTTGAGGCTTAATGAGTGGCACCCTGTGTCTTTACAAATCAAGCCTTTGAACTGCAGGAGTGTTTACAACGGAAGAGGTCTGAATATAGATCCCAGTTTGAACTTAATGAGCAAGTCTCCAACTATAAAAAGCATCTATGACAGAAAGCCCCCAACCAAGTCCAAGTGTGTGAGACAGACAGCCCCCACCCATAATCAAATATGTGCAAACATAAAGGCTTTTGACAGTTAAGTCATCGAGTTATAATACTATGAGGCATTTAACACATTTATTCAAAGGTCATTGTGTCACTTTTGTTTTTTGATTTTATAAGGGTAATTCAATTAATGACAATTTTGTCATCACTTACTCACCCTCAAGTTGTTCCAAACATGTATGACTTTCTTTCTTCTGTATAAAGTTGCTGGGCAAATTGTTAGCCTCAGTCACCATTCATTTTCATTGTATGGAAAAAGATGCAATGGAAGTCAATGGTAACTGAGAATAACATTCTACCTAACATCTCCATTTGTGTTTCAAGGAAAAAAGAAAGTCACACGGTTTCAGAACAACATGAGGGTTAACAAATGTTGACAGAATATTCAGTTATGGATGAACTATCCTTTTAAAAGCAGAATAATCAGAAAACACTGCATAACCGTAACAGTTGCATAAATCAAAAATTAGATCAGAGACAGAATCATTCAAGGCAAATGTATACACCAGCAAACCTAATTTTAAGTAAGTGAAGTAAGTGCCCATGCAAATTATTAGCTCACTGACCTTGATGGCTGGGTGAGTTTCGACTGGTTGACTGCTGAAAACTTGGCCCAATCAGATCTGCTTGATTGGCAGCCCGATCTACATTACCCTGCTGAGACAGAGGGTCAATAAAGTGGTCATGCTAAAGGCATATTTTTATATTAGCCACAGCATTCACACTCACACTGCAAAATAAAATAAAATTACATACATTAAAATAAAAATGTAATTAAAATTAAATTAAGAACTTATCCTAATCAGTAAGTATTTTGCCTTGCTTTCCAAGAAAATTGTAAAGATTCAAAGATCCTTAAAACAAGTTAAATTTACTTGGGATTCAAAACTTCTCCCCTGATGGAGGGAACAAGATGTTGTGTCGATGAGTTGACACTAGGGGT
Organism: Xyrauchen texanus; assembly: GCF_025860055.1. Classification (NCBI taxonomy): domain Eukaryota; kingdom Metazoa; phylum Chordata; class Actinopteri; order Cypriniformes; family Catostomidae; genus Xyrauchen; species Xyrauchen texanus. The sequence continues at coordinate 14,600,547 of NC_068292.1, read as the reverse complement.
CGCTCCTGCGGAGCCCAGACATCTCTGATCTTGAGAAAAGGCCAATGGAAATTGGCATGTGGAATTTGCATGCCACTCCCCCGGACATATGGGTATAAAAGGAGTGACGCTGCAAACACACATCAGGTATCGCACTGAGGAGTCGGGCCAACTTTGGGCAGACCATTTCAGCGGTTGGTTAAGTGTTATGGCAGGAGGGACACAATTTCTCTAGACGTTCCCTATCTGTCACTCACTAGACGTTGTGTCGATGAGTTGACACTAGGGGTCCCAACGGAAAATGCCACAAGAGATGAACAGAGTTATGCAGACTGGCAGTGCGAGACGGGCAGACCTCTGTGTGCCTCATAGCCAGCGCAACAAGCCGTTGCATAACTGTCCCCAACACACTGGCAGGTATGAAGCGGTTCCCTGCACCTAGGGGAACGGCTAACTGCTCAGAAGTATAAGGACTGGCTGGCCCAGCCATGGACTTCTCTCTGTGGTTCTCCCCAAAAAAGGAATGAAATCGTTCAGCTGGGGGCCAAATATATGGTCCAAGCTGGGGGGTGTCCCTTCAAAGAGGACGACACTGCAGAGAACACACCCGGCCCCGAGAGGGGGGAGGGGGGGGGGGTTTAGGTGGAATACGACACACGGTCTTACCGGTTAGGAGCGGAAGCACATCGTGCGGCGCGGTATCGTGGTGGGTCCTACCCAAGGGGGGCGGAGTTACTACAATCACAGTGACCAAGGACAGAGGGCAGAAGGACCAAGGAAGATGCAGTTTACTGGCAGGGAAACATTTTGTGGAATATACATCACACGGGGTTGCCTAGGGGGACAACCAGCACATGTGGAGCACTTACCTCAGTACGGGGGCCTGGGTGACGCCCATACTGGGACGGCAGCGAGCCTCTCCGAAAACTCGACGGTCGTTAGGATAAGGAGGAAGAATGTCCAGGGTGCACACTTCTTGCAAACGCAACTGGGGAAAGAGCGCACGTCTTTGCCTCAAGGGAGGGGAAAGGCACTATGCACAAGCGATACACCCGGCCAGCTGACCCGAACTTACCTGTTTGTGTCACCTGATAACACACGGGACGAAACTGGCTCAACCCTGAGGTTATAGAACCTTGCAAAGGTGTTCGGTGTTGCCCAGCCGCTGCTCTACATATGAAGCCCCAAGCAGCTGAGGTGCCTGAGCACCAGGTTCCTGTGAACACACAACATGTCCCGTGAGTGAGCTAGGATTAGCCAGTCATCGAGATTGAGGATGCGGACGTCCACTTCCTTTAGTGGGGCAAGGGAATACAATACAATGTATTGAGCGCGAGCCACGCCCCCAAGCACCGTGCGAGAGGGACCAAGGGGACTACAGCATCGGACGTACCAGCGGGCGGGGCCTCGCGATGGGGCGGAGCCTGGGGTGCTGAGTCAAGAGACATCGAAGCACTTACTGGCTCCTTGTGACCGTTCCCGGAACAGCCTGGGACGGGGGAGGAAGATTTTCGTCCTCGAGGCCCGAGGAGACCATCGGCTCAGGGGCCATGGGCGCGTGGAAGCGGGAGGTCCGGTTCCAGGGTGCCGTACCTGCCAAAGAGAACCGGTGGCTGGCGGTCGTTATAGGGGCGCTTTGAAGCCTTCTTGGGGTTCTTGGCGGCCGGCCGAGAGGCGAGTGGCGTTGCAGTACTGCGGGAAGCTCCGCGCCGGGGCCGACCCCAAGGGGCGGACTGTGGCGGGTCTGGTGTCAGTGTTGGCACCGCAGGAGGACACCCTGGGTGATGAGCAGACGGAGTACAGGGTCTGTGGCTCCGCCTGGGCAGGATGTGCTATGTGGCCTCTGTCTGCTTCCTCACCATTGAGAACTGCCGGCCGAAGTCTCCAACGGTGTCGCCAAACAGCCCAACCTTGTCAGCCACTCAAACGCACCTTGTCAGCCACTCGTGACTCTACCAGGTTGAAACAAAGATGGTGTTCCTGGACCACCAGGGTGGACATCGCCTGTCCGAGAGCCCGCTCCGTGACCTTCAATGCCCAGAGGGCGAAGTCTGTCGCCGAGCGCAGCTCCTGTATTAGACCTGGGTCAGGACTACCCTCATGTAGTTCTCTGAGTGCCTTGGCTTGGTGCACCTGCAGGAGTGCCATGGCATGCAAGGTGGGGGTGGTGTGTCCAGCGGTGCTGTATGCCTTAGCCATCAGGGATGACGTCAGCCTACAGGCCCTGGATGGGAGCCTCGGACGGTTCCGACAGGTGGCAGCGCTTTGCGGCCATAAGTGCACCGTGACCGTTTGATCCACCGCTTGATCCACCTCATACCCGTAAGTTGAAGGACAGAGTCGGGGAGCCGCTGGGGTGGCTTGCACTCTTACGAGGGCGAGCCGCGACCACATCGTAGCCATGGTCATGTCCTCGCAGTGAGTGCGGGGTCTCAATATATAATGATGAAATAATGATACATGGTTATCTTTAAATATTTAAAAATGATATACTGTATATACAGTATATAAATAAAATGTAAAAAAATATTCAGATAATTAAAATGTATTATATTCTTGTGGCAGAAGAGTTAATCATTAATAAGACAATATAAAAAGTGGCTTTAGAATACAATGTATTGTTTACTACCATATTATTGAACTTAAGCCAATCATTGCCATACAGTTCACAGCAATCCATTTCACAATGTGAATTTGTCAATCAGTTGGAGATTTATTATGAGGGTTTGTTTAAGAACCTGTCAATTTACACCTGCTTCAGACATGCTTGTGTAGCGTCTCGTTGCATTGCATCATAAACATAAAATTTTTAGGTCCCTGTGTCAAGTTAAATCAAGTTTGTTTTTATTTATATAGCACATTTAAAAACAGCAAACAAGGCTGACCAAAGTGCTGAACAGTACACAAAGTAAGGAACAAGGACAAACCACACATTCATGACAAAAAAAAAAAACAAACAAAAAAAAAAAAAACTCACAGTGTTTTAAATGCTAGAGAAAAAAACAAAGTTTTAAGAGAGGATTTAAAAACAGTTAGCGATTGAGACGCTCTGATGTAAATCGCCAGCGACCCGAAAGGCTCTGTCCCCTCTATTCTTTAACCGTGATCTGGGGACAAACAAAAGTCTCTGATCACCAGACCTCATGTTTCGTGTGGGATTGTGTGTACAGAGTAGCTCAGACAAATAACTCGGTGCCAGATTATTTACGGATTTAAAAACAAAGAGAAGAATTTTAAACTCAATTCTAAGATTCACAGGTAGCCAATGCAGTGATTTTAAAATAGGTGAAACATGATCGAATTTACGTTTTCTTCTGAGGAACTTTGCAGCAGCATTCTGTACTAATTGGAGACGAGCATTAGAGTTTTTGGGTATGCCATAGTAAAGAGAGTTGCAATAATCCAACCGCGATGTAATGAGCGCATGGATAGCAATCTCTACGGTTTTCTCAGAAAGAGAGGATTTAATATTAGAGAGAAGACGTAGCTGGAAAAAACAAGAACTGATCACCGCATTTATTTGTTTATCATATTTGAGGTTCTGATCCCAGAGAACACCTAAGTTCTTAATGCAAGATGAAGTTGGATGAAGATAATCCAGATCAATGTTACTGCTATTAAAGTTGTCATGGGAGCCAAAGACTATAACCTCGGTTTTGGATTCATTCAGAAATAAGACATTTTGAGAGAACCACATTTTTACTTCTTCTAGGCATACAAAAAGAGATTTCCGTGCAGTATCTTTGTTGCGTTTCAGAGGCAAATAAATTTGTGTATCATCTGCATAGCAGTGAAATGATACACCATGCTTTCTGAAAATGGAGCCTAGAGGAAGTAAATACAGGGAAAAAAGAATGGGTGCGAGAATAGACCCCTGCGGCACTCCACATGAGAGTTTGGCTGGCGATGAAGAAAAATTACCCAATTTAACGGAGAAACTTCTATTTGTTAGGTAAGCTCTAAACCAACTGAGGACAGTTCCCTGGATGCCCACAAAATGTTATAGTCGGAATAAAAGAGTTTTATGATCAACTGTATCAAATGCCGAGGTTAGGTCTAACAGTATTAGGATCACAGAGTCACCAGCATCAGTCGCTGACAGTATGTTATTAGAAACCCTTAATAAAGCAGACTCAGAGGCTTTAAACCAGAGGCTTAAAACCAGACTGGAAAGTTTCAAGAATTTGATTTGAGCTAAGATAAGACTGGAGTTGCTTGAGAACCGTTTTCTCCAATGCTTTTGTAATAAAAGAAAGGGTCGAAATAGGTCGAAAATTATTAAAATCCCTATCATCAAGTGAAGGTTTCTTAAGAAGAGGTGTAATAGTGGCTTGTTTTAGTATATCAGGGAGCATCCCTGTGCTCAAGCATTTATTCAGAAAAGACACCAAATATGTTCCAACCGAATCAAAAGTTTGTTTCAAGATACGGGGGGGGAAAGAACATCAAGAGAGCTGAAGGAAGGTTTCAGATGATCAACAATTTCTCTGAGAGATAGAAGAAAAACTGGTTCAAAGACACTCCATATGGCTGAAGAACAACCCGGCTCAGGTGAGACATTAGCAGATGACTGCAACTGAGATCTTAGAGAGGTGATATAGTTTAATACTTAGAACACATCTTGAGATCCCTTATTCGGATTTGCACTCCAAGTGTTTTTAACGCAACAATGTAACGTGTTGTTCTGCTGTTCAAGGGTGTTTTTCTTCACTGTATAAACTGCGCATTGCCATGCAGCTGAAGTTTCACTTACTGCCCTCTGGAGTAAACAGGTGTTATTACAAGCTTGCATTTCTCAGGAATCTTCCATATTACGTTTAGGGCATTGCGATTAATGGTGTCAATTTTTTAGCGCATAATTTTTGGTCAAATTAATCGCACTGAATTAACGCGTTAAAATTGACAGCCCTAATAAATACATACATAAACGAAGTTATTCACTCCGTGAACTTGTTTTTTCTGCTGCTGAAGCGCCAAGGGGTGTTTGCTAAGCACACATAGTGTGCGAGGGGGAGGACCGCTGGAAAGCGCCGTAGATCGAACAGCGTGTAGAGATGAATGGAGGCGGCAGAGGTATTCAGCTCTGTGACTTGCTCGTTCGGCTCCGAAGAAGATATCTGATGTGTGTTTGCAGTGTCACTCCTTTTATACCTGTACGTCTGGGGGAGTGGCTTGCAAATTCCACACGCCAATGGCCATCTTTTTTCAAGATCAGAGATGTCTGGGCTCCGCAGGTGCGACCCCTAGTGTCAACTCATCGACACAACGTCACAATTTCAGAGGATGTGTCTTGAATTAAGTTTATTTTTCTTACTTTCCTCATTGGCAAACCACTAAATCTAGATTTGCTGTTAAAAAATAAATGTGTTAACAAAAATAAACTTAATTAAAAATAAAGGCTCTTCATTGAAATCAAATCATATTGTCTTAAACAATTTTGCTTCACAATTAAACTGATATTATTTTAAGGATGTTTTGATAATTGTAACTGAAAACCTAGACGAAAATATTATTAAAATCATTCTTGCCATGCACCCACATTTTGACCTTTTTCTTTTCTTTTTTTTCATGAAGGCACATACTGTATAGGTTCATTTTTGTACTGTATGTTTGACAGAACATGCTTGGAAAGAATTGTGATCCATCCACAATATTGTATAGGAATCTTATCACAGACAATTCCAGGCAGTTGCAACTGCATTTTGATGTGTGTTAAGGTACAATGCCTTCACATGTACATTTGTGGTAAATTTGAGCAAAGAAGGCTGTGAAAAAAATCTGCTTTGTTTATCCTTTTGATCTTTTATTAAAAAAAAATCACAAAAATATAACCTTTAATTGAAGTAAAACAATTTAAACTCTCATTATTAAATAAATGTTTTTCTCCAAATCTCATAATTATTGGCACCCTTTCATTCAATACATATTGCAACCTCCCTTTGCAAAGATAACAGCTCTGAGTCTTCTCTTATAATGCCTAATGAGGTTGGAGAACACCTGGCAAGGGATCTGAGACTATTCCTCCTTACAAAATCTCTCCAGATCCTTCAAATTCAGAAGTCCATGTTGGTGGACAAACTTTCTATGGGGTTCAGGTCAGGGGATTGGCCATGGTAGAATCTTTATTTTGTGATCAGTGAACCATTTTTGTGTTGATTTTAATGTTTATTATGGATCTTTGTCCTGCTGGAAGATCCAACCAGGGCCCAATTTAAGCTTTCTGGCAGAGGCAGCCAGGTTTAGATTTTTATATCTGTTGGTATTTGATAGAGTCTGTGTTGCCATGTATCCAAACAAGATGTCCAGGACCTCTAGCAGAAAAACAGCCCCACAACATTCAAGATCCAGCACCATATTTAACTGTGGGCATTGGGTACTTCTTCATCTCTGCATGTGCCAAACTAATCTCTAATGTTTGCCACCAAAAAGCTCTTCTTTTATTTCATCTGACCATAGAACCCGATCCCATTTGAAGTCCCAGTAGTGTCTGGCAAACCGAAGACGCTTGAGTTTGTTGGATGAGAGCAGAGGCTTTTTTCTTGAAACCCTGTAAAACAACTTGTGTTTTTTTTTTTTTTTTACTTTCTGACCCCACGACCCAAACTAATTACTGCAAGTCTCCAGCTGTGATCCTTGGAGATTTTTTGGTCACTTGAACCATCGTCCTCATTGTGCATTGAGACAACATAGATGTACATCCTTTTCCAGAACGATGCTTAACATCTCCAGTTAACTGGAACTTGTTAATTATTCCCCTGATGGTATAAATGGGCATTATCAATACTTTGGCTATTTTCTTATTGCCACTTTCCATTTTGATGAACCTCAATAACTTTTTGCCACACATCAGAACTGTATTTTCTTTGAGTCTTACCCACTGTGATTGATGATTAAGGGATTTTGGCCTGTGTGTTACCTCATATTTATATCCCTGTGACACAGGAATTCATGGCTGAATGATTCCATATTCCTAGTCACCCAGGTGCAATAAAACATTTTAAAATATGTATGGGAACATACTTCAGATATATTTTACCAAAATAATTGTGACCAACGTATTTTGGAGAAAATATTTATTTCATAACGAGATATTTCCCCTCTTTCAATTGTGTTACTTTAATTAAAGATTAGATTTTTGTGACATTTTTTTATGAAAGATCAAAAAGATGAACAATGCAGATTTTCTTTTCACAGGCTTCTTTGCTCGTATTTACCAAGGGTGCCAGTATTTTTGGCCACAACTTTATGTAAACGAACGGATGTGGCTGAACCATCCACACCACATTGAGCTTGAAATCTAAAGAATATCCCCTCCTCTCTCAGGAGAGGGCACTTCCACGATGTAATCACCCCATCTGTGATGAAAGGGATGTCCTCAAATGTCCCGCGTCATATCTGGGGGAGGGTCAAGGTCATGTTTACAGACTAGGAGAAAAACATCTTCGTTGAGGCGTTGCCTTGTCATGTGATCAGCTGAAACTGTGCCATTGTGTTCATGCCACGAGATCTAAAGCGACTGAAAACTGGAAGCCACTTTCTCAGTGGCTCTTCTATGTGTGAATTACAGGTGGAGACTCTGAGTTAAATAACTCATTCCTTTCCACAGCAGAGCATTTGCACTCTCTTACCAGAGGAGAACACAAAATTCTTGGATGGTGTTCAGAAACAAAAGTTTGGTTAGTGCACAGTAGGATCAAGGATTGTGGGCTACTTCTTTTAGCACTGATTGGAGCTTTCACAGCATGAGCTGGGAACAGAATGTCCCATGGCACTTTCGTATTTGGAGATGGTGTCCAGAGCGTGACTGCACATGCCACAATCTGGCTGTGATGTGGCTGCATAGCATCAGTAGTTTTATGGGTTCTGAACGATAGGCACAATGTTCCAGAGCAAGATTATTTTGTTTTCGTATGTAAATTTGCACCACTTTCACAGTGAATTAAAATAACAAAGGGAAGCATTGTTGTTGACATCTTTCTGTCAAATACATTTTCATCTGATGAGCAAAAAGGAATTATCAACTCTTATACTTGTTCAAATTCTTAACCCTAATTGTGATAAGTAAAAATGCATCTTGGTCTCATAGTGAAAACATGACTCTATATACATGTTGGCCAAACTTTTAAATGTGTCTCCAGGTGCAGTTCCCTGCAGTTTCCAGGTGAAATGAACACTAGACGTGCTACAACAACTTTTATTCACTTTCACTGAAATCATGAATTTAATGGCTGATACTTGTTTTTCTCTCTGTTACTCAGACACTTCCATTTTATGATATCGACACATTTTTACTCTAACACATCTTTTGAAAATGTATGCATTTTAATGATTGTCTTAAAAACCCACCTACTTATATACACTTATTCCAATATGATTAGCTTGTGCGGCAGCTCACCTGATATGGCGTCTGACTTAAAGTCGGAGGACCGTGGATCATTACAGTCATAGAAGCGCCATGAAATTATGTGGTTGGTTCAGAAAAAAAAATCATTTTAATTCTGCATTTTAAAACACTAATGGTTAGGTTTAGGCGTTGATTTGGTAAGGATGTATTTTTTTTAAACGTCACATTTATATTTTAAATCACAATTGGTTAGGTTCAGGCAAAAGTTTTATGTTAGGGGGGTATGTTTTAAAAACGTCCATATAATATTCACCTTAAAACTACACAATTATACTCACTTTTGGCACCCCCACCTGGACATGTCACTGGAAACCTACAGCCAAACGTGTTATCCAGCACAAACTTTGAATAGTAAAAATGTTGACAGATTCACTTAAATTTCATGAGATCAGGCTGTAAGAATGATGCTTGCCAAACACTACTACATATAGTAATTTGGGTTATGGTTGCAACACTGCAACAACACTAGTCTCTCAAGGACTGTTTTAAGGGAACTATTTTAAGTTACTATAAAAAACGCATGTGCTATGAAGTCATAACCCTACACGTGCTGTTGTGCCTATAGATCAAGTCTCTGCTAACATGGATGCAATCTATATCCATAAAGTGTTTATTAAGGTTCATAAATCTTGGCTTAACCTGCTCATGTTTTTTGTACAGCATAAGGTGCTTAACATACAGTAATATATTCAATAATATGTTGTGTATTGATTTGGTTATCCTTAAACTCTGCAGCCTAATATAATGCTTAAGGTACTGAAAGGTGGCATTTTAGGCCCTGCTTAGTGTCAGACAGTCAGGCTACTGTGAATTCCTCTGGCAGGAGGGATTACACTATGAAAACAGACCCACATTCATAGAGTACTTTACTCACCACTGCTCAAAAAGTCTTTAAGTAACTATACATTGGCCCGTTAGGAACATATGTTGTATCATAAATATTAAAAACATTAATTCAAAGCATTAGATGTATTTCAATAAAGCTTTTAGATGCATATTAGCATTCAGGCAAAATGACTAAGAATGAAAATGTGCTCTGTCTGAGCAAAATAAATAAATAAATACATATAATAATACAAATAATAATATAATAATAATAACAATGATAATAACTAGTTTTGTTTATAAAATGTTCAATACTTAAGGTTATGGGTTGTCCAATACCTAAACTAAATGGCAATAGTGATGTTTGTGAATTAAAGCTAGGAACTATAGACCAATCTTGTCTTATTATGAGCCAGACCTACCTAGATCCTCAATGTCTTTTCATTTCAACTCAGATAAGCCCGACATGTCTAACAGAAAACATTATAAAATATATACAATTCAAAAGTTCCAAGGAATACCAAAAAGAAGAATACTGACTTCCAGGAGCAGGAACCATATGTTGCCAAAAATCCAACTTGATTCACTCTGAAAACAGCTATAAAATTCAAGGCGAAAAATGTACAGCTCTGAAAATACCAATGCAGGAGAACAGGCCCATTATTTGCTAAAGCAGGATGAGGAAGAAGCCAATATGGCAGACAAACTAATGACAAACCCACATTATTTACAGTGGAGATACGTCACATGGTCTTGCTGAGGCTAGTTGGAAGTATGTCATGTGGAGAAGTCCCATGGTAGGTCCTACCCAATGGGGCAGGAGGCTCTACGAACATGGTAACTGGGGAAGGAAGACGCACTTTACCAACAAGAAAACGTTTTCAGGGGAGATATACGTCACAAGGGGTTACGGGGAACCGGCGTACGTGGAGCAACTATCCTAGTAGGGGCTTAGATAGCACATGTACTGAGCCGGCAGTGAGTTTCTCCGCAAACTCGCCTGCCACAGGGCTAGGAGGAAGTCAACCAGGGAACACATTTGTGAATGCTACCTGGAATCAACAACGCACATCTTCAGCTCAAGGAAGGTGAAAGGTGCTATGTGCAAGCGATATACCTGGCTGGCTGTCCCGGACTTACCTGTTTGTACCTGCTAATACATGGGACAAAACCAGTTCAACCCGGAGATTGTAGAATCTCGCAAAGGTGTTGGGTGTAGCCCAGCCCGCGGCTCTGCAAATGTCTGTTAGAGAGGCACTCCTGGTGGAATGGGCTTATAGCCCTGCAGGGGGCGGCACGTGCTGAGCTTGGCAAGCGATAGTTATTGCGTCAATGATCCAGTGGGCGATCCTCTGCTTGGAGACAGCGCTTCTTTCCCCTGTCCACCAAAGCAGACAAAGAGCTGCTCAGAGACACTAAAGCTCTGCATGCGATCCAAATAGATGCGTAAAGTGCACACCGGACACAGCAATGCTAAGGCTGGGTCAGCCTCCTCCTGGGGCAGTGCTTGCAGGTTCACCACTTGATCCCTGAATGGGGTCATGGGAACCATGGGCACATAGCCCGGTCGGGGTATCTGGATCACGTGAGAGTAGCCCCGACTGAACTCCAGGCAGGTTTTGTTGACAGAGAATGGAGGGCAGTCTTCAAGGAGAGTGCCTTAAACTCTGTTGACTCTAAGGTCTCAAAGGGAGCCCCTCGTAGGCCTTGCAGGACTACAGAGTAGTCTCAGAAGGGAAGGAGGCGCAGTCTGGAGGGATTCAACCTCCTGGCGCCTCTCCGGAACCTGATGATCAGGTCGTGCTTCCCTGCAGAGAGAAAAGCACTGAGCCGACTGCAAATCTCTTGGGGTCTTTGTGCCGGGAAGAACACCACTTAGCGAAGAGATGCCACTTCAAGGAATACAGGCGCTTCATAGAGGGGGCCCTAGCCTAATTTAATGGTGTCTACCACGGCAGGTGGTAGGCCACTGAGGTCTTCCGTGTCCCATCCAGGGGCCAGACATGGAGGTTCCAGAGGTCTGGTCATGGGTGCCAGATGGTGCCCCATCCCTGAGAAATAAGGTCGAGGTTTGAGAAGTCTGGGTGGGCCAGTAGGGTACTACTAGGTCGACCTTCTCTGAGTAGGCGGCGAACGAGTTGTGACATGCAAGGGGAGATTAACCCACCTTGGCGGTTGATATATGCTACCATTGCCATGTTGTCTGTTCAAGCCAGCACATGCTTGCCCTGGATCAACGGTTGGAACCTCCACAGGGTGAGCAGTATTGCCAACAACTCGAGGCAGTTGATGTGCCAACATAGCCGTGGGCCCGTCCAGGAGATGTCAGTCATTAGCACAACGCACCTGGAGACCTGTTCTAAGGGCTGAAAAGGCGGCGACAGATCGGTGTGATGGCCACGCGATGTGTCCCATGGCACCATGCCCATCTCGGGACTCGGGACAAATAGACACTCCGATAAAAAATAACAATTACAACTATGGCCAGTAGATGGCTTCAGTGCGCCATGTGTTTGCTGATCTCTTTATGCCAATGTTGTAACAAATTAACTTTTAGAAGTGTGTGTGTACATCTGTTTACATTGAGAATTGGTATAGCAGGGGTGCACAATACGACCAGTCTATCGCAAGAGAACCACTGGTCAATCTCGATGATGGGTCAAAAGGGAAAGAGATTAGAGAGAGAAAAGACACAAATAACAAAAATGTGAAAGATTGACTTTTTATTTAATTGCTTCTGTCACTGCACACTGTTTGACAGACAGGCGGCCTATGTGTGTGTGCTTTACATGTGCGTGTGGTCTGAGAGCACTTGTGGTAATGCGGATACGTTTTGGTGAAGGGAAATTGTAAATACAGTCAGAAATGTCTAAAGTGAATGTTAACAGTGGAACAAAAAAGAAAATATGTATCAAAATGTAAGACTTTCAATTTAAATGTAACCTAATAGACCTGCCACTGATTAGTATGTCATTAATATTAATTAAACAACCATAACAAGAAAACAAATTAACCACTCACTGCTCTTGGCAGGATAAATTGTGTAGCTTTAAAAATTATTAAAGGGATATAATCAAACAGTGAGGCCCAGTAGCTAGTTGTTTTATGTTACATTTAATTTAATTCTGAATGTTTACTTGAATGTTTGATAGGCTACAGCTGTTAAAGCACTCTTTTCTTAATTAGAATTTTTTTGTTGTTGTAATATTGCTTTTATTTTGTTTCTTTTTATTAATTTGTTCTTTTTTATTCTTATTTGATTACAGAATGTCGACTTGCCTTGAAAAATTACTAGAAGACTTGAAACAATGCTTACATAATTAAAATAAGTATTACAATTTGCTGTGGTATCAAAATAGGTATAGAGAATCATATAATTTCACTACTGATTATGTATCTATTGTGCATGGTAAATCATGCTACAATAACTTTAGGAAAAATAGATCTCATTCCATTGAAGTGTGAGCAACTCTGTGTTATAGTCTCAAACCTTTATTTCTGTGTGTGTACTGCATTGTAGTGTCACGGTACCAACATTTCAGTAGTCAGTACCAATACCAGTGAAATTTCACGGTACTCGATACCATTTTCGGTACCAAAGCAAAACACAAAAACAGGTTACTAAACAACACTCTTTTATTAACAAAGTTAACAAAACATTAGCAGCAGAACTAAGAACAGAAATATGCCATTGAGCAAAACTTTCATTTAAATATATAATTTTTTAATTATAACAAAACTGAACAATGTATGCTTAAAGTATTTTTGAACACTTATATAAGATTTGCTTCAACTTTTGCAACTTTTAATTTAAATGTTTACCAAGTACTAAAAAACAAAACCTAAATAAGCATACAATAGAATGAATAAAAAACTATTTCCAAACTAATGTGCAAAGTGCTCTCTTATTAATAAAGCTGCATTTTGCCATTTTTCTTCATGATAAGAAATGCATATGGACATATATATAGATATTATGATTAAATAAGTTCTAATCTAGCTGCATGAAGCGTCCGCGCTCGAGGGAGGAGCATCCCCAAGGCAGAGTCTCTCTCAGCCGGGTGCAGTTTCAATCTCTCCCCCTGAGATCGGGACATTCGCACAACTCATTGAAGAGGCAACGACCACACAGAGAAATGCCAGTTTCTGAGTTTATATTTATTAACATTACCTGCTTCTGTATTATTTGAACTTTAATAAAGCTATAACGCATAAAATTTTACTGCATTTAAGATGTAACGCCGGGATGTTTCCTTTAAAGAGCTCCGCCTCCGCTTATTCCACAACGGTATATGCTTCTGAATGTACTTTTTTTTATAATTCCCTAAAACTTTGGGATCTACATAAAATAAACTGTTAAAGTTTCGAGTGCATCTGGACTGATCTGTGTAATTCTTCCTCCATCAGGCGTGAACTGCTGCTCTCACGCGATATCGTTACAGTTTATTGTGATTTCATGTTACGTTAAATGAGACCAAACGACTATTCAACAACAAAGATTTTTCTCGTCAATTTTGTATTTTCGACGATGTCGATAATGTCCACTAAACGTTTCAGCCCTAATACAAATGATAATATGGTTTAGTTGCTTGAATATATCCGGGTGTCTGTCTTTCATGTGCTTTATTAAGTTTGATGCGTTTCCTCCTTTCGTCAGAAAATTGCAAAAGCAGCGTTTACAAATTTTTTGCTGATCTATGATGTTTCCCTAACCTATGAATTTCCAAACCTGGCTTTTTCCACTTTTCTTTTCGACAAGATTAAGTTGAGACTCCGCAGCAGCAGCTACATTGCTTGTCCTCATCTTTATTCTTGTTGTGAGCGTTCGAAAGTTCCCAACTCTACCGGGTAGACCCCGGTACCTCCAGAAATTCTGGTAGCGTAAATAATTTTTTGTTTTACCGACTTGGTACCAGTATTTTTGACAACACTACTGCATTGTGTTTAATTGATTTTTATTTGACAAAATAAAAATATAAAATTGGTCTGTCAAAGTCTCACCCATTAATTTCTTTGTGTGCGTGTATGTGTGCTCTGTATTGTGTCTAATTTATTCATTTTTATTTGACAAATATAAAAAAGCTCTGTGTTATCTCACCAGTTCACTTCCTATGGCCAGTCAAATTTGACCCAAACAGTACAAATCAGGGACTGTATTATAAAACCACGTAGACTTATCAAACCCATGTCCAAATCTTTTGTGTGTGTTCAGGAGGCATGTATAGGAAACATCACCAAACCTAATACTGCTCAGATTAATGAAACCATATACAATAATAATAATAATAATAATAATAATAATGATTTGGATCAAAAATAACCCAAACATTGATTAAAGGTCAAGCAGATTATTTAGCAGGGCAAGACATTTTTAATAAATAAGCAGAGCACTCACTTTAGCTCAACACTTTTATTCAATTCAAGCCTGGGCTTAATAAAGTTTTTAAAAGCGATGTCTCTAAACTTTCAGATTCAAACATTAGCTCATCATCATAATTGAGAGCACAAAGGCAAGAGGCACAGCTCAATAAATCCAGTTCAGCAGTTCCTTAAAACGGTAGTTAGGGAGCTCTCTTCAGAGTGCTGTGGCAGGCCTCCAGTCCCCATGCATTAGCCATGATTGGAGCATGGCCCAGATTCCAACTTACTTAACAGACTTATACAGACTCCTACAGATGCTGTGGGCAGCTTCATTTCATTTACAAGTATCCACTCTACTCTTATTATTTCCCCCTCCTCACAAATAATTATAATGGCTAGTTGACACAAAATGTCAATGATGATAATGCTTTGAGTGTGAATTAATTTGGTAGTGGTGTAGTGGGCTAATGCACACAACTGTTAATCAGACGGTTGTTGGTTCAATTCCCACAGCCACCACCATTGTGTCCTTGAGTAAGGCACTTAACTCCAGGTTGCTCCGGGGGGATTGTCCCTGTAATAAGTGCAATGTAAGTCGCTTTGGATAAAAGCGTCTGCCAAATACATAAATGTAAATGTAAAATTTATTATGTGAGAAGAAAGAGACCACAGAGTCTCAAGAAACAGCTAAATCCAACCTCCTGTTTGCATCTGAGTTCTGTAAGGTACATGTGTTGTGAAAATGACTGTCTGATCTTACTGCTCATAATCCCACTTTTTACATGACCACATGCCAAATAAATCATAAATGTTGTGTTGAGTTGAAATTATTTTATTAGCTTACATTTAGATGCCCTATAATGGTTTCCATCCATCCATCCATCCATCCATCCATCCATCCATCCATCCATCCATCCATCCATCCATCCATCCATCTATCTATCTATCTATCTATCTATCTATCTATCTATCTATCTATCTATCTATCTATCTATCTATCTGAGTGATACAGTATATTAAAGTTGACTTGAATGGCCAATTATATTTTCCAGAGACAATGTAATGACTAATGTTAATGTATATACAACCTTAAAGTAAGGTAGTCTCAATTAATCGAAAGTCATAATGTCACCATCCCAAATACATGAAAAGAAGTGTTCAGTGTCTGATACTCCACAGAATATCATATCAGAGTGTCTGTGTATGTTGTATGAAGAAGTCCTGTACAGAAAACATAATGAGGCTGCATGAATGCCAGCTCTTCACAAGGTGATGGGCCGGATTGATATTTCCCAGTCGGTCTGAACTGCTGCATATGGATGTAAACAAAGCTGGAGAGAGCCCTTCAAAACCAGCTAGTTAATTCATAGAGTGAGGCCAGAGTTTAGGTGCTCTTATGTCAGGTTACACCATGTGAATCCAATGCGTTCAGCCCAAAGGAATGCACACCGATGCCACGGCCATTCACTGCCTCTCCATCTTCATTCATGCTCAGACTCTAAATCTACTGCTCGTGACACGTACATTCAAAACACACAGAAGCCTTTCTCTGTGCTCTGCTCTCTCCCTCTCTCTCAGATTCAGCTCTCATAGAAGTGAAACCATACAAAACTTTCTTGAGTAAGTCAGCTATCAGTCTATACAATCTTCATTAAAATATATAACATCACATGGACAGAAAGGAACTCTAAAAAGCTTTTTAAAATGGATAGTTTCAGTCCTGGATGCTGACTGCGCAAAACCATATAAATATACATATATATTTTACATGTCAGGGACTTTATTTTATTTAAATAAATTATGTTTCAGTGGAACACACAAATTGCCTACACTTCTTTTATAATGAAGTAACGAAGATATAATGTAAAATTTTCTTATGAGCAATAATCACTTGAGGCCCTATATTGTGTAAACTAACATCAGTCTTATCCTCTTAATGACGGCTGGGTCAAAAATGACCCACTTGCGTATTTATTCACATTTAATTTATGTTTAATGCATGTTTAAACTGTGGAATTGAAAACTAACATTGACATCCAATATATCATTTCAAAGATCTGGGTCTCAAGATTTGATATGTTAAAAAGATTTTGACGATTGCAAAGTTACAACAAGAGTGAAAAACATGGGAAATGAAACCGGAATTTCTGACATTTATTGTCTTCCAGCCAAACACAGATGAGCACAATCCTCCAAACTTCAGTATGCTTTTCATTGCAAGAGTCCAATAAATAAAATCCATTATAGAGATTTTAGTCCAAATATGTACAAATATGAAGAAATATTGATCAATCTGTCTTTGTTCAGGTTTTACATATTCAATACATTTGATCATTCATGTCCATTCTCTGTGAAATCTTGCACTCTGTGTAGTTTCAGTAGTAAAACACACAAACGTGATATTTGGGAGGGTCTGATGAACAAAATGAGCCCTCCCTCAAAATCTTCATTCCAGCTGTGATTGGGTAGTCACTCAAAATAGCCAAACAGGACAGTCGACACGAGTGATGTAAAGATTTGCGTCTTCCATGTTTGTCTCTGGATAAAGCCGGCCAATGAAAAGCTAGATAATTTTTGACTGATGGGTCGTGTAGCAAATTAAAAGATGAAAACAACAATATGAGGTGTGTGTATATATCCTTGATG
Organism: Xyrauchen texanus; assembly: GCF_025860055.1. Lineage (NCBI taxonomy): Eukaryota > Metazoa > Chordata > Actinopteri > Cypriniformes > Catostomidae > Xyrauchen > Xyrauchen texanus. The sequence continues at coordinate 14,583,332 of NC_068292.1, read as the reverse complement.
CCGATTCACAAAGGTTCAGAGTGGAAACCGTTGATTTATGTTTGCTGTTTTACACACAGTGTGCTACTATAGCGTGTTACTGCCATACTGTCGACAAAGAACTCTGCTTTTGGACCAGCGATCTGATCCACCCTTCTCGGCTTCAGTCACCATAACCGAGGACCTGGGAGGAACCACTCCTCCCAACTGCATTATTTTATCAAACCCCCTGTTCAACTGCACACCCAGGGGTCTCAGACATGTCATTCAAGCTGAGATGAGCCACCCTCCCTGGCTCACCATGAGTTAGAACCCCCTGAGCACACACGCTCCCATTGCATTGACTTATAGTAATTTTAAGCCACCGCTTTTCATTCAATTTGCATTGGGAGCAGGTGTGCTCTAGGCTTCACTGATGGTGATCGAAGCCAGGGAGAGCGAGGCTTGAGGCAGTGGCTAAAGACCCCGGGTGAACGTCAGAGCAAATGCGTTTTACTTTGGGTTTGTCATTTTCAAGCTCATGCACAAAAAGAGGCTGGATGTTAATAATTCATTACTATTTTTACAATATAACATGGCCTCTAACACCGTATTGCTTTAGTACATGCATTGAACTGCAGGACTGATATCTTCCAGATCGAGAAAAAGCTTTTTTGAAAAAGATGCCAAAAATGGCCCAATGACATTAACATTTTCATCCTCATCATTATACTTCAGGGACATTTTTAACATATTTGGCATATAGGGTTTACTACAGAGTTGTTTTGATATAGCGTAGTCCTTAAGACCCATCTTACACTATTGTACTGAAGGAATACTGAATGGTACAATATTTGTATGGCTGTGTTTTCCATTTTACGGTTACATTGTGACTTTATAAACAAAAAATAAGTTACAAATGACAAGAACAATGCAGAGATAAATAAATAATGCAACAGGACAAACACAAACAATGTTTTACCTGATAATTTGGATGGTGTAGAAAATAATCCGGACAGCCGGCCACAGCCATGATACACGTTATAAAATGTCCCTCTGGATGAGGAAAGAGTCTGAAATTAAACAAAACATTGTCAGTTACATCAAATCTTTCATCAAGGTAAAAAAAAGGCAATCTCTTTTTTTGTTGATTCTAAGTGGCTCCTACTAATATACCACAGAGCGCTTCTTAACCCAAATAGTTCCACAGGGAAAGTAAACAACATGAGATTGAGAGAAGCAAAATGGGAATACACAACCTGAGCTAAAATAATCATACTCATATCAATAACATGAAGCAATATCTCTCTATATATAATGGAATATGTTAGCAATTTTCTTTATTTTATATATATATATATATATATATATATATATATAATTATTAAGCAATTATTAGACTGCATTTTTACCTAAAAGTCTTTGAAATGTCTTAAAAAAACCTTTTGCAAAAGTTTTATTTAATTTGCTTTAAATTTATATAACTGCTCTGTTGAAATCATTAAGCAACAGACTGCTTGCATTTCTTATTTTGAAATATTTCTTCCTTAAAAATAAGAAGCACTAATGGAACTGTTAAAGAATCGGAATTGTTAAGAGGAATCGGAATCGTTAGATTTCTTACGAAAAATCCCATCTCTAACAACAATTTCAATGTCTATTTGTAAAAAGTAGTTTAAAGCAGCTTATTTATTCTTATTATTTTTAAACTTTTTTTTGCTGACAATTGGGTGTTGCTATGCAGTTGCTAGGGTGTTCTGGGTAGTTGCTAGGTGGTTAATTAATGGCTAAAGTCAAAAGAGCCCACTGCCAACTGCACTGCCTCTCACTTTTCCACCATCGGGCCAAAAAGTTACTGTTGCTGAATCGTGCCATTTAGTACCAGTTCTCTGTCTGGAGTATGTTTAGCTAACTGTGCTGAGAAATCTGGACCAGAAACGGTTTGTAATCGTACCTTACCAAACCACATTCAAAAGGAAATTCATGGTTGGCTCAATGGTGGAAAAGAACTTCATTATGCAGTATAAATCTACACTATGACATAAATATTTCTCAGATCCCTCGATCTGATCCACCCTTCACCTCAGAGGTTTTTTTATTGTTGTTGTTGTTTTTTTATCGTCCAAAAAGTGAAATTGTTTGATTGTTTAGAGAAGTAATAGTGCATGTATTCACAGCACAATTTGAGGTTTCTTTCATGCAAGTAGCACGCTGAACTTTGTTTTGTTTTTAGTTTTTAGTTTTTTAAATCCCTAAGCCTTCAGTATGAGCAATAGTAGTAAGCGTTTCCAGGTCTTCAAGGCTCCCATGAGCCCAAGCTGATTTAGGAGGCCCTATTCTCAGCCCCTGAGATTAGATAATACAGTCAGACCTGCACGTTTCACAGTGCCAATCCACCAACAAAAGAGTGGGCAGCCCCAGGGGATGATGTCATTGCCGTTAATCATGTGATTGACCTCCATGCCAAACAGGGCTGACAGCTACTCTTTTGGTATCTACTTTTTATTCAAAGTGCCTGACTCAGAATCAGCATTCAGGCTTGTTGAGGCAGTCAAGTTGCGCAGGAGTTTGGATAAGATCAGAGATGAGGAATACAGCAATCTGTCTGCAAAAGATTGTCGCAAATGCAAAAAAAATACATTTAATAGAGCCTTGTTTGTAATAAAGAGTTTAAAATCTATGGATTTAACCTAGTAATGTATAAATCGTTAAGTATATACCACATATTCTGACAGTGATTTTATATTGTATTCTCTGAAGCCATTTTAAAGTTTTCAGGTATGACGCCAACAACATCTTCAATCTGACAAGCACACGCACTACATGCATTTGGTAAACACTGGCTTCACACTTCATTTTCAATCAACAGCAGCAATGGTTCTCAATTGGTTTTAGTTCAGGACTCAGAATTTACTTTAGAGACATTTATCCTCATTGCAAGTGAGCCCTTTTTTAAAGTCATCAGGGTTGTATTTTCTTTGTTCTGCACCAAAATAACATAGAGCTTGATTTGATGCACAGACTCTTTAAAACATTTATAGTCGTATTTAATTTTCTATCCCAACTACAGTATGCATTATTATACTGTATAATTAGATAATTAGAATTGTTTTTTATTTCTTTCTACGACCCTATCAAAACAGATCTGCAACACATTTTTGGGTTCAACTATTTAATTTACTAGCTCAAGCTTTTGACCTCTTACCTTCAAAGTTCATGGATGGCAAGCGAGTTCCCCTGCAATATCTCAGCAACACCCATTACTCTACAACATAGGTAATGTCACCACTTGGTATAATTTATTTATTGGGCAGGAATGTAGGCTTACATTTGCTTGGTCATGGTTGTGAGCAAAAGCCATGTATTGGGACACCCTAATATTAGTTTCATTTAGTATGCCCATAAAAAGAGAACACAGAGACTGTACTTTCTTTGTATGGAAAAAATAAAAAAAAATAAAAAAAAATAATAATACAGTGCATTTTATGAGATGATTCTTGCAGGTGGTTGATCACACATTCAGGTGTGCCAGTTTTAGTAGCCACAATGTTCTTTCGTGAACAGGGAAAAACAATGAAGAAGCACCACTACTGTTTTCCTTGTTAACAATGAACCTCATCTCATGTAATTTTACTGTGGGGGTTGGTGGAATTATGCTGTTTGGTTTGTTGGTGTCTGAAGAATCCAATTGAAAAAGTAAAAGCTCTTAGGCTGTGTTCACCTGGCAGATTTTCCAGGCAGTAGCAACTATTGTATTCCACATGATTCAAAACTTCTACTGTACGTTTGTCACCCCAAGTTTTTGGGAGGTAATCCTTATATTAAAAAAATAACATTGCTGGCTGCACAAAGCAATGACAAAGCAGAAGCCTCTGCCAAATTTAATGCAATTAGTTGACTTGCCATATTTTTGCCGAGTTTTATTACTGCTCTCATAGCTCATAACTTAACAGACAACACCATTTCCCAAACTTGCAACCATGATTCTGTTATCCATTCTATTGTCAATTATTGTAGGCTTTGGCTACACATCCATTATAGAGAGTGGATGAAATGAGGCAGAGAGAGATATCTAAAGAGTAAGGTAAACTCTATCCTGATCCCTACAGTTCTCTGCGTGTGTACTTGTTTGTTTGTTCTGCAAACTATCACCAGCACAAAAGCTGAATTGTACTGAGATGTATGACAGCATCATAGGTTTGTTGGTCACTGTGATAAGAAGTTAATGTGTGCTTACACAGTAAAAGGAGATCTTTAATGTCTAGCAGTGATAAGCCCTGAAGCAAAGGCAAAGGCCAAGCGTGAAATTGCCACCAGCCACCAGCTATTTAAAGTAAATCCTATTTGAAACTGTACCAACATTTCACTGAAGAGATAACTTTGGTAGTAGGTCTTGTTTCAAAGTTGAGGACCAAAGATTAAGCAGACTTCAGAGGCCTAGGTTTATTAAAGATAGTAAATGTGACCAATGTTAGAGTTTAATTTTCCTTGATCTTTTGAGATAAAAGAGTTAAATGTATTAAGAAAACAGTAACTTTCAGAACTCAAACCTCTGCCCCAGTCTACAAAGACCAACTATTAAAACTGAGCTGAAAAACTGGCTCATTCTGAAATCCTTGGATTTCACACGTCAACAAATGCTATTTGGCATTCAAAAACATTGCATGCGCAGTCACAGTAAGTATCTACACAAAGCAGTGTAGACTACGTTTCTTACACCTGAGGAACTAAATAAAAATGATGGCTGGGTAAAAGAAAAAAATATATATTTTCAGATTATTTACAATCTTTATTTGAACAATCCCGATATTGATTCTTTTATTATGAAATTTTTTTTATTGATTCCATCCATCAAATCAAATAGAAAATGCTAAATCAAACCACATGAAATTACAACTTTTCCCCCCGAACATTAACCCCCCAATCCCCACCCGACACATACAAGGTCCCAGTGGTCAAAAGCTAACTGAAAAAGACACACAATTAGACTTGAAATCTTGAAACAGGCAGACAATATTTAGAAACATAAAATAAAAAACACTAGTCTCTCTCCACTGTCCCTCCCTGAGAGCCTTCCACAATGACTAAATAGCTGCCCAATTTCCTGATGTACATATCCAGGTTGCCTAGCTTTCTACATGCCATCTTCTACATGCATCAGTCGACCTCCATCCCCTGAGGATTACCCACCTGCCAATAATCACGCCGGTCAGGACACAGCTCTCCATATATCCATCACCCATATTCAGGACCGCCCCATCACCTAAAATACACAGTCTGGGGCCAAATGAAAATTGAGTGTCCACTGTATCACAAATAAAGCTCTGAACCCTCAACCAAAATTATTGGATCTTAACACATTCCCAAAAACATAGGTTGTGTCCTCGTCTTCTGATTGGCACCGCCAGCAGGTCTTTAAGGCCAAGCCTTTACAATCTAGTGGGGGTCCAATAGAATCGATGCAAAATCTTAAATTGCATCAGATGCAGACTTGATGTTTTTAGAATCCTAGCCCACACTACCTCCTCCAATACCAAGTTCAAATCTTTCTCCCATAATCTCTTGAGAGAAGTTGACGCTTCGTCCACCAGACTCTAAATTAACAGGGAGTAATACACTGGTGCCTCAGTACAGAGCCAGTACAGAGCCAGTGACGCAGCTGTAAATACCTAAAGAACGGAGATCTGGGAATCCTAAAATGTTGAACCACATTTTCAAAGGATCTCAACAATCCACTCTCATTAAGGTCACCGAACAAACCTCCCTCACAAACCACTCTGACCAGCAGAAAGGGGACTTATTAAGATGTAATTTTGGGTTCAGCCATATGCTCGAGGAAATATTTAAATAAATGTCTGAATTAAACACTCTGTACACTTTGGTCCATACAGCTTGCAAATGCTAGATAACAGAGTGTGACTTAACTTCTCTAGTTAGTTTAATAGTAAGGCTTTGCAATGGCAAAATAGGTTAAAGAATGTCCTGTTAGATACAAAACCAGGGAGGGGCTCTCTCAGGAGGAAATGAACAATGAGCCAAATATCTGAAACCGAATGCATAATTATAAAACAAAATCTTATGTAGGCCTAGCCCACCATTGTCAATCAGCCTATGTAACTTATTGAAATGTAATCTGGGACACTTACCATTCCAAATTAAGGACTTTGCGCTACTATCAAATTGCTTGAAATAAGAGAGGGGGACATTTACAGGGAGAGACTGTAGCAGGTAGCAAAATTTTGGAATACAATTAATTTTAATAACATTAACCTTCCCAATCATAGATAAATGTAATGTAGCCCACCTGCCCACATCGCTCAGAAACCTTTTTATTAAGTGGGTCAAAATTAACTAACCATTTCTAAATGCCTGAAGGTACCACGTTCATCTGTACAAACTAGTATTCAAGTGTAAACACCATGGGACCATGCAGCAATCATACCGCTAAGGAAAGTGATGCAGTCTGTCTCCTAGAGATAAATGAAGTTTGGTGCGAAAATTGCAAATCAATACCAGAACAGCAAAGGACCTTGTGATGATGCCGGAGGAAACAGGTAGACAAGTATCTATATCCACAGTAAAACAAGCCCTATATCGAAATAACCTGAAAGGCTGCTCAGCAAGGAAGAAGCCACTGCTCCAAAACTGCCATAAAAAAGCCAGACTACAGTTAGCAAGTGAACATGGGGACAATGATCTTACTTTTTGAGAAATTTCCTCTGGTATGATGAAACAAATATGGAACCTTTTGTCTATAATGACCATTATTATGATTGGAGGAAAGGTGAGAGGCTTGCAAGCCGAAGAACACCATCCCTACCGTGAAACATGGGTGCAGCAGCATCATGTTGTGGAGGTGCTTTGCTGCAGGAGGGACTGGTACACTTGACAAAATAGATGTCATCATGAGGAAATAAAATTATTTGGATATATTGAAGCAACATCTCAAGACATCAGCCATGAAGTTAAAGCTTGGTCACAAATGGGTCTTCCAAATGGACAATGACCCCAAGCATACAAGCTCAAAGTTGTGGCAAAATGGCTGAAAACAAAGTCAAGGTACTGGAGCAACTATCACAAAGCCCTGACCTCAGTCTGATAGAAACATTTTGAAAAAGCGTGTGCAAGCAAGGAGGTCGACAAACCTGACTCAGTTACACCAGTTCTGTCTGGAGGAATGGACCAAAATTCCAGAAAATTATTGTGAGAAGTTGTGGAAGACTACTCAAAACATTTGAACCAAGTTAAACAATTTAAGGCAATGTTTATCAAATACTAACAAATTGTATGTAAATTTCTGACCCACTAGGAATGTGAAATATAAAATCTGAAATAAATCATTCTCTCTACTATTATTCTGCCATTTCACGTTCTTAAAATAAAGTAGTGATCCTAACTGTCCTTAGGCATGTAAAGTTTTCTACGATTAAATGTCAGGAACTGTGACAAACTGAGATTAAATGTATTAGGCTAAGATTTATGTAAACTTCTGACTTCAAATGTGTATGTGTGTGTATATATATGAACAGGTGAAACTCGAAAAATTAGAATATCGTGCAAAAGTTCATTAATTTCAGTAATTCAACTTAAAAGGTGAAACTAATATATTATATAGACTCATTACAAGCAAAGTAAGATATTTCAAGCCTTTATTTGATATAATTTTGATGATTATGGCTTACAGCTTATGAAAACCCCAAATTCAGAATCTCAGAAAATTTGAATATTACATGAAATCAATAAAAAAAAAGGATTTTAAATACAGAAATTTCGGCCCTCTGAAAAGTATAATCATGCATATGTACTCAGTACTTGGTTTGGGCCCCTTTTGCATTAATTACTGCCTCAATGCGGCGTGGCATGGATGCTATCAGCCTGTGGCACTGCTGAGGTGTTATGGAAGACCAAGATGCTTCAATAGCGGCCTTCAGCTCTTCTGCATTGTTTGGTCTCATGTCTCTCATCTTTCTCTTGGCAATGCCCCATAGATTCTCTATGGGGTTCAGGTCAGGCGAGTTTGCTGGCCAATCAAGCACAGTAATACCATGGTCATTGAACCAGGTTTTGGTACTTTTGGCAGTGTGGGCAGGTGCCAAGTCCTGCTGGAAAATGAAGTCAGCATCTCCATAAAGCTTGTCTGCTGAAGGAAGCATGAAGTGCTCTAAAATGTCCCGGTAGACGGCTGCGTTGACTCTGGACTTAATAAAGCACAGTGGACCAACACCAGCCGATGACATGGCTCCCCAAACCAACACAGACTGTGGAAACTTCACACTGGACTTCAAGCATCTTGGATTGTGTGCCTCTCCATTCTTCCTCCAGACTCTGGGACCTTGGTTTCCAAATGAGATGCAAAATTTGCTCTCATCAGAAAAGAGGACTTTGGACCACTGAGCAACAGACCAGTTCTTTTTTCTTTAGCCCAGGTAAGACGTTTGACATTTGAAGCCCATGTCCAGGACCCGTCTGTGTGTGGTGGCTCTTGATGCAGTAACTCCAGCCTCAGTCCACTCCTTGTGAAGCTCCCCCACACATTTGAATGGCCTTTTCCTGACAATCCTCTCCAGGCTACGGTCATCCCTGCTGCTTGTGCACCTTTTTCTTCCACACTTTTCCCTTCCACTTAACTTTCTATTAATGTGCTTTGATACAGCATTTGAGAACATCCAACTTCTTTTGCAATTACCTTTTGAGGCTTTCCCTCCTTGTGGAGGGTGTCAATGATGGTTTTCTGCACAACTGTCAGGACAGCAGTCTTCCCCATGATTGTGAATTTAACTGAACCAGACTGAGAGACCATTTAAAGGCTCAGGAATCCTTTGCAGGTGTTTAGCTGATTAGAGTGTGACACTTTGAGCCTACAATACTGAACCTTTTCACAATATTCTAATTTTCTGAGATTCTGAATTTGGGGTTTTCATAGGCTGTAAGCCATAATCATCAAAATTATATCAAATAAAGGCTTGAAATATCTTACTTTGCTTGTAATGAGTCTATATAATATATTAGTTTCACCTTTTAAGTTGAATTACTGAAATTAATGAACTTTTGCACGATATTCTAATTTTTCGAGTTTCACCTGTATATACACACACTAAAGTAAATGCATAACCAGTGGTGTGAGGAAATTATCTGGCAGAGAATTAATCCCACCCTTTATGAGTGATTGCAACTATTTTTCATAAACTATCATGGTACACTAGCAGCTCTACCTTGCAGATTGGTGTCACAGTTCCACAAGGGCTGTCTTTCCTCCTGTCTTCAGCTCCAGAGAGAATTTCAGCTACTCTGTGTGGTTGTCAGAGCCCATAAAACCACAGCGTAATGTGAGGCTGTCAGTGTGAAGGGGGGGAGGAAGACGGTATGCCCCTATTACACAATCTAAAACTACAGAGCCTGCGAGAAGCTGGCTGCGACTCAACAACCTTTCACGAACGCATCCGCACATTCACAGAGTGTTTCTCCGTAACAAATTCTCACATTATAAAATAAATCTCAGTGCTTGTTTTAGTCCATGACAATGGGCAGGAATGGGTCAGTAAGTCCTTTAATTCAGAAAAAATATTGCAACTACGCCCCTAAAATATGCAAGGAGACTCATTATGTTGGGGAGAAAGCACACTTTGAAAAGGAATGTGGCACTAGAATGCCACAAGAGTAGTTTTTAAAAATATACATGGCCACTTAACATAAAACAATTCGTGTTAAGAGAATATTTTCACAAGTTAAAGAATGAAGGCATCCAAGTGCTTGGAATGAATGGAAACAGTGTGGAATCTTGTTATAAAAAAAGGTAGAAACTAGGCTAAATGCAGTAACACAACTTCCACATGGGATGTGTGTTGACTTTTATGATATTTGGTGCATTCGCTCTCCTCCCAAAATTCCTTCTTTCTAATTGCGGAACACATGATAACAGTTGGGTTATTTATATACTTGGCTGTCCAGTATCAAAACAGCTAGCCATGACTGAGCATAGAGTGGTCTTTATTTAGCTGTTCAATCTAAATATGACATTTGTTCTTTTCTAGGAATTTTAATACAGAGTTAAAGAGATTTACCCCCTAAACTACTGGGTTTTTTTTCCATTTTGATCAATTTTGTACAAAGAAAAAAGAAAAGAAATGAAAAAAAGAGATAGAAGTACAGGAGGCTCCAAAAGTCTGAGACCGCAGAAAAATATACATCTAAATCTCAAATTCTAAGGATTTGGGAGAAAAATAAATGAAGAAAAAATAATTATGGATCATTAGGTTTAGCACAAACTTGTGGAGTCCATGCTGTACAGGTTTTTTTTTTTTTTTAAATGCATAAACATCAATGAGAAGGAATTTCAGTTCAGCCCCACTCCAACATTCCCATGCAACAACCAAAGAATACTCTAGAGACCGTTAGCCAAAATGCACCATCTCCTGAGGAATCCTGGGAGTGCATTCTTTCCACATAGGGTACTGGGTGGAGAGTTGCAAAAAGGCATGCATTGATTTGTAGGTCAAAGTGCAGCAATGAGAGAGAGAGAGAGAGAGAGAGAGAGAGAGAGAGAGAAAGCTGAAAATAGGATGGCAATAAAGATAGAGAAAAATCGTGCTTGTGGAAAGGAGGGACACTGGAATGTGAGCTGCTCTGTCCTGCTGTGCTGTTCAGAGGTAAAGGGGCCTTCCCAAATGCTTACTACGGTAATGCAGTTAGTCATGAATATTTATGATCCTGTTTAATACACCCCCTTTCCCTCTGACTCATGCAAGAGCAGAAAATGTAAGTGGTCCTTGCCTGTGCCAAACTTGCTGCTATGATGTTGTAGTTGTCCAGACAACTTTTACAGCATATGCTAATAATTTCCTATGGTGCTCTGAGTTGTTTCTAGGGCATTTCTAGAGCATTATGATTATGCGTTATGGTTGCTAGGGCGTTGCCTCAATGAGTCATCATCAAGCAGCATGATTTGGGGCATCAATTATGTCTGTAGCACAGGGAGTTACTTAAGTCTTTTCAAATCCCTAACTATAAGTATGAGCTTGCCTTAGCAAGTTCTACAAATTATAAATTAATAAAATACAGTCATCTCCATTGAGAGGGAGACACTTAAAATAACCAACTCTCTCTGCAAGTCAATAACTACTTGCTTTACATCCACACCAAAAAGACCAATATTATTATTCCAATCCAAAAAGGATAAAATTAAGGATGCCAGTTCACAAGAAATCATTTGACTATGTAGTAATAAGAACTAAAATCCATCATTACTACAAATATGGTGCAACCTACTCAGAACAAGCCATCCCCTAATGATGAAACTTTTCATCTTTTCATCACAGATAGTGACTAAGATGCACAGCACGCTGACCAATAGAAATGCTTGCTTAAGAGCAGCCTGGAAACTATTAGTCATTTATACTGTACATCTGCCTTCAAAAGAACTAACATCAGGGTAACCCTATCTTCCTTCCTGTTCAATTAAGTTTAAACCCTTCCCTTAATGCACCTGTCAGTAATTTTCAAGTGAATATGAGGACTGTTTCTGAACCACAATTCAAGATCAATTTAGTGTTTCCCAAATCATAATCAGAATTTTCCGTGTTTTGTTTATGCATGTGTAAGAAGCTGTTGTTAAACAGCATGTGCACTGACTGGACACTGGATACCCCGAGACTGCAATGCTGATTAGAGAAACTACAGTGGAGAAAGAGACTGGAATATGAATGAGTGAAGACACGTTTGCTTGATATACACCAGGAGAAGATGGACACATCTCACAAGTGCTTTTGCTCACATAATAAACAATTAGTTCTCCAGTTTGGTTTTGTACACACTACGTGGAATTTATGAAAATGCGGTTGTCATCACCTGAATTTTTTAGGTTATTTAGGTTGTAGAATGTAGTTTTAAATTCTGTAATTGAATGAACTGTGTTTGTACAGAACAAGACACAAAAGTGAAGTGACAACAGTATTTAGATCCAGTGTGTATGTGGCCATAGAATGGTAAAGGTTTATTGCCCCCATCTAGTACCTGTCTTTCACGTTTCGCATTTCCACCTTTTATGACAAGGAGGAAGGGAGATTTAAAAAATGCAAGTACAGAAGACGACATTCAAGGCAGCAGATATAGAATGGCATTCCTGAACTCTCCCAAAAACCTTTCACAGGTCGTCAAAATTGCTTGAAGGAGAAGCTAAGAATAATCTTCTTAGTAAGACCTTCTTTTGACAAGCCTAAATATTAGATGACTTTTCAGTCCAAAGCTCTTTTTTCTCAGTGCAAAAGTTAGATTTCGCAGGAACCAAATTTGTGACATGATACTTGTACATACACGTAGGCTGTGAAAGACTCCTACAAATATTAAGAGAGTGAAAATTGGGCTGTTCACCAACTTTATCTCCCAAAACAAACATGCCTTGCTGTTGCTGTACAGAAGGAGCGATGATGCAATAGTCTGGATTCATTTTATTTTAAAAGAACAGGTGAGTGGAGGAGGGATTCTCTTCACTGACAAAAAGAATATTGTATCCTATTATCCAATTAACAGAAGACAAGTTGCAGGGTCAGGACTCTTGGACACACGGCTTAGTGACCTGATGAAGGTAAAGTGGGGGCGGAGTTACCCAAGTAACACTGTCAGTTCCTGCAACTTCAGAAGACTTGGGAATAAATCCAAACTACCCCTTAATTCAGGGAATTTACTAATTTGCTACCTTGACAAATTAATTATATATATATATATATATATATATATATATATATATATATATATATATATATATATATATATATATATATATATATACAGTGATGGAAAAAAGTATTTGATCCCCTGCTGATATTGTATGTTTGCCCACTGACAAACAATGATCAGTCTATAATTTTAATGGTAAGTTAATTTGAACAGAGAGTATGTTTTATATTCCTTTTACAACCATTTTAATCACATTTAAGCCTCTAAAAAATGTATGGTGAAAAATTTATTATAAAGTATATAACATTTTCTATAATGTTGAACTTGCCTGTGTAATATTACAAGAAGTCACTGTTGGAAATTTCATATCAACTACATATTTTAACACAAATAATTAACAAGTTGACACCTAAAAATTAAGCAGAATTACACGTATAACAATGAAAACTTATATTATACAAATGTGCAGTGTGTCACAGCTGTCAGAATGTGATCTGCCAGGTCCAATTTACCTCCTTGGGTGTCGGGAAAAAAAATTATATTTAGAGTGACAGAAAAACACCTTACTAGCATTTTTGCGTATAACCGGGTGATGTATACTCACACCATCAACACTTGCTGAATAATACTTTCTGTGCTCCCACATGTAATCTATTTTGATCGACTCTTCTCAGTAGCTTCAATACAAACAGACAAAACTCAGAAGAGTGGAGCATGGAAAAGGGGCGGGGCTAAATAAGGTGAATACTTATAGTCATGTGAAGTAGGTTTTGGACCGATGAGATTTTTCAGTGGCTGGGGCTACCCAGCATAACAGTGCAGAAATAGAAAGCAGATAACTACTGCTGTCACGATTATTAAATTTGGCTTTCAAGAAATTGTCTTTTTTTTTTAAGGTGTGCTTTTTTTCTGCATGTGTGCTTCATACACCTTAGAATTCCTTTTTACATATTTATCTTCAAACATATAAATCAAATAATTAAATAGGAATAAACTGTGATTTCTTTTAAGGCTTTATAAACGTATGAATGACTTGTTGAATGATGATGAATAATGAATGAATGATGTTTTAAATATCAAAATATTTCTTAATACTTAAAGTATGTCTCTCTTTTTGGTCAACTTTTGTTTTTATAAATTTTACATTTACACTTGTTTTTTGAACTTTGAATAAAAAATGTTTAAAAAAATTATGAATTTTTATGTACTGTATATTTTATTATATTTATATTCTATTTTTATTATATTATTCAATAGTAAAACATTTCTTTACTAATTTATTCACTTTCACATGTTATTTTCATGCTCTTTTTAAACCCATGAGCCCTTTTTTGTCATGAAGCAAAACTTTTGAGATTTCATTTCATTATTTTATCACTTCACAGAAATAGAGTAAGCGTGCGCCGTGAAACCGGAGGGCTTTGCATTTACTATCAAAGTTTATACATTTTCATTTATATTTTGGCTGGAGTTAGTAAAACATTTACTAGAGCCTCTGCTTACAGTGCCTGCATCAGAGCACTTCATGTGCTCTTAAGGACAGGAGCTGTTTGACCTCTGCGGTGCGGCTCAGTGACGCTCGGCTCGAAGTTCATCTGAGTTCCTCTTCTGCTCGTATGAATGAAGCAGGTTCATAACCAACATAGACATTGAAGGAGTCATGTTCCCAATAAAATTGATTGGTGGTTGATCAATATGGGTGATTCAATTGCAGATTCTTGAACCTTTACAAGAGGATAAGATGAACATGTCCCTCCCGAACGTTTTAGAACAAATTTCCAAATGAGGCACCAGTTGACAGCACAATGGTCACACCTCAGTTGCTCATTCGGATTTCTCTATAAATGAGCAGCTCCATTATTGTGGAGCCACTGGGCAGATGACGCTATAAGAAAGCTTGACATCACCAGGATAGCTGATTGGGCAACCAGGGAAAAAAGCTTTTGGAATCATGGTCAGTCTCTAATTGGATGAGCGATTCATTGGGCAACGATGTACGGGCTCTTATGCAATCTGAATGAGACTGAAGTACTTTAAGTTGTGCATATGTTTGCTGTATGGGTGGGCTAAATTTGTTCCTTCTTTAACTCCATGACCAAACCATATTTCACATTAAGTTGAGATTTTCTTTTTGAATTTACAGTTCGATTGTTTAATTAAATAACATCTGATGCCATAAAAAAGGCTCTTCAAAAGTGGGAATATACGCAAGGTTTTATTTTTAGGTTTTCTGAATGAGCGGGTATTTTATAAGCTGTTGGTATACAGATGAGGTCTATAAAGATGTGAAAGTAAGAATGTGAAATCCAGCAAACCTCTAAATAATGTCTCTTATGATCACTTATTACATGGCTCTCACTCGTTCCCCTTCTGTCACTCACTCGACGTTGTCTCGAATGAAGTGACACAAGGGGTCTTCCTGGGACGCCAAACGTACCTCTGAACCTGAGAAAAGGCCAATGTCAAGTTGGCAGACAGAATTTGCATGCCCCACCCATACGGGTATAAAGGGAAGCGGAGTGCCAGTCAGAATTTTTCTTCAGAGCCGAACGGTAGTGCAACAGCAAGCTGAGTTCACCACTGTTCCACTCACCTCTACTAGCGATAAGCAGACCCGGCGATGAAGGCGATTTGGGGAAGGCGATTTTATCGCCAGGTAAATCCCCATGAACCACCCGCCCCCCAGCATGCTTGCTTGCTTGCTTGTTTCCGTCCGAGCTCAGGATGAGTGTGGCTCTCCTCGCGGCCAGCTGGCATTCTCCCTTGAGCCCAGATTCTTGAGAAACAGATTCTTACCTGCGTTCGACAGCTAGATTGGTTCGCGCCGGTAGACCTGAAGAACGCGTACTTCCACGTCTCTATTCTGCCTCAACACGACCCTTCTTACGGTTCGCGTTCGACGGCAAGGCATATCAGTACAAGGTCCTCCTTTTCGGCCTCATGAAGATCGCAGAGGCAGCTCTTGCCCCGCTAAGGGAAGTGGGCATTCACATACTCAACTACCTCGACGACTCGCTCATCCTGGCTCACTCTCGAGATTTACTGTGCGCTCACAGGGACTAGGTGCTCAGGCACCTCAGCCGTCTAGGGCTTCAGGTCAACTGGGAAAAGAGCAAGCTCGTCCAGGCTCAGAGCATCTCTTTTCTCGGCATGGAGTTAGACTCAGTCTCAATGACATTGTGTCTCACCATCGAGTGCGCACAGTCAGTGATCAGGTGCCTTGCTCTCTTCGAGCTCGGCACAGCGGTTCCTCTAAAACAATTCCAGAGGCTCCTGGGGTATATGGCATCCTCAGCTGTGGCCACGCCACTCAGGTTGATGCATATGAGACCGCTTCAGCACTGGCTACAGACTCTAGTCCCGAAATGGGCATGGCGCCACGGCACATACCGTGTGACAATCACCCCTTCTTGCCGTCAGAATTTTAATCCTTGGACAGACCTCTGCATTCTATGGACCGGAGTCCCTTTGCAGCAGGTGTCCAGACGTGTCGTGGTGACCACAGACACTTCTTGACAGGGTTGGGGGAACTCTGGAGAGGACCCCGGCAGCATTGGCACATCAACTGCCTAGAGTTGTTGGTTGTATCTCTTGCCCTACGGAGGTTTCTCCCACTAATCCGGGGCAAGCACGTCTTGATCTGTTCAGACAGCACCGCAACGGTAGCGTACATAAATTGCCATGGCGGCGTGCGATCTCGTCATATCTCAGAACTCCCACGCCATCTCCTCCTTTGGAGTCAGCCGCGACTCAGGTCGCTGTGTGCCACTCACATCCCTGGCAACCGCAACACCATGGCGGACGCACTGTCGCGGAAGGTTTCGCCCAGCGGAGACTGGAGACTCCACCCCCAGGTTGTCAAGCTGATATGGGACCAATTCGACAAGGCACAGATCTCTTTGCCTCCCAAGACAACTCCCACTGCCCACTCTGGTACTCCCTGACAGGAGCTCCTCTCGGGACGGATGCACTGGCACCCAGCTGGCCCCCAGTAAGCCTTCTTACACCGGTACTGTGCAAGATCAGGGAGGACGAGGAACAGGACATCCTGGTGGTCCCTTACTGGCCCACCCGGGCCTGGTTCTCGGGTTTTACGCTCCTCGCAACAGCACCTCCCTGGAAAATTCCCCTGAGGAAGGACCTTCTTTCTCAGGGACGGGGCACCCTCTGGCACCTGCACCCAGACCTCTGGAACCTCCACGTCTGGCCCCTGGATGGGATGCGGAAGATCTAGTGGATCTACCACCTGCAGTCATAGACACAATCAACCAAGCCAGAGCTCCCTCCACCAGGCAACTTTATGCCCTAAAGTGGCACTTGTTCGCGAATTGGTGTTCTTCTCGAGCCAAAGACCCACAGAGGTGCGCAGTTCGGTCAGTGCTTTCATTCCTGCAGAAGAGGTTGGAGGGGAGGCTGTCCCCCTCCACCTTGAAGGTGTATGTAGCTGCTATAGCAGCCCACCACGACGCAGTAGATGGCAAGTCCCTATGTAAGCATGACTTGATTATCAGGTTCCTGAAAGGCGCCAGTAGACTGAACCCTCCCCGGCCTAGCCTGTTCCCCTCCTGGGATCTCTCTGTGGTCCTCTTGGGCCTTCAGAGACCCCCCCCTCGAGCCACTTGATTCACTTGAGCTCAAGGCCCTCTTCCTGAAGACAGCCCTCCTGATCGTGTTAGCCTCCATCAATAGGAGGTGGACCCGCGTTTCACTTGGGCAGCCCTGATGTCGTCGTGCTTGTAGAGTCGCCCCTCATTAGGCTGAAACTTCCACCGCACCATTTCCCACATACGGCTTCACAACCCTCGTGGTGTATTTGCCACATTACCTCTCCCTAGACTGGACAGGATGTGGCCTCCACAGGGTCTTTTCCCCCTGAAAGAATAGGACCGGGAAAGAACGCCTTCCCTGACGCATTTCATAGCGTTAAGATAGCCCCAGCCTCTACACGTCCTCTGTGAGAGACAAAGTGAGAGAAAAGGTGCGGCTGCCGGGCTTGCTCCCTTGATAGTCATGTAGCACCTGTTCCCCCCCCCCCCTCAGGGGGGAACCTAAGGTCTGTACGTGACACCTCTTTGGGGGCGTTGGGGAGGGCTATGTGCAGCCGACACGGTTGCCTCTTGTACGCAATAGCCTGCTTGCACCTTTCTCGGCAGTTCACGTAACACTGTCAGTGAATGGTGTTTTTATATGGGACCCCTTGTGTCGCTTTATTCGACACAACGTCGAGTAAGTGACAGAAGGGGAACGTCATGGTTACTGTTGTAACCTCCGTTCCCCGAGGGAAGGAACGAGACGTTGTGTCCCTCCTGCCACAGCACTTATTGTCGGCTCCTCAGTGCAAAATCCTGACAGGCACTCGCTGCCCCGCTTCCCTTTATACACGTATGTCCGGGGCGGGGCATGCAAATTCTGTCTGCCAACTTGACACTGGCCTTTTCTTAGGTTCGTACATTTGGCGTCCCAGGAAGACCCCTTGTGTCACTTCATTCGACACAATGTCTCGTTCCTTCCCTCGGGGAACGGAGGTTACAACAGTAACCATGACGATTCTGATTGGTCAATGGCTCCATTTAGTGGTCTGATTTCTAAGAGTAACAACTGCACACCGTGAATTTGCAAGTCATCTCTCCTGCTTCACATCACTACGCAAGTAAGCTAACTAATAAAGAAATTTCAACTCAAGTCATTGTTTTGTGCATTTATTTAATTTATTTTTTAAATGAAGCAGTCAGGCAGTCATTATTTGCAAAAACTCTGATGCAAACCGGAGGTGGATTTAACCTGTTCAGCGATTTATTTCTTCTCACATAATAAAATCTTTTAAACACAAATCAAAATTGTATGTGCATATTTATTTATTTGGTTAGTAGCCATGTAATAAGTGGGATTATGTTCGTTGTGATTGCTAAATAAATCCTTTCAGGGTGATTCAAGAACCCTCTGTTTCACGTATGGCTTTATTTTGCGATAACAACCTTATATATTTACCTGCTGTATGAAGCAAGCTGTCCTGCTCCACACACATATGGAACCTCTCTAGATTTTAAGACACACTGAACCATTTGCAGCAGTATATTAATCATAGCAAAAGTCATTCTATGCCAAACTTGGCATTACAATTTTGCGATTAGTACAAATTACGTATGCACCGATACATATATTTGGGGCATTAATTGATAGATAATTAGCTGCGCTTACCTCAGCAAGGCACCAAAATTATAGTTACTCTTAAAGGGATTTTCCAAAATCTGTTTTATGTTGTACACAATTTGCCATACACCCCATAAAGTATGTGTCATGGGAGTACTGTACGTATTCCTGTTTGTTGTGTCACATCATCTGGTTTACTGAGGTGAATTCCGCTATGACTTTAAGTGATTGAGTTAGGGCCGGGCGATACATCGAATAACCACGTTATACTCACGATGATTTTGCTGATGATATAAAATTCAAAAATATCGTGACTATCATTTTAATAAGCCTTTTATTTGGTCATAAAGTTTCAGAGTGCATCATTAGACAAGTAATTTCATGATCCTTCAGGGCTGTATAATTAATCAAAATAACATCCAAATGTAAATATGATCATTTGTGATTATTTAACTGCCAAAAGGCTGAGATAAAAGACAGATAAACACAGTATATGCTGATCTGTGTGCATGCGCGGGGGGCAGCAGGGACTCGTGTTTTTAGCGCAGTTCACCTGCATTTTGAAGTACTGCAGGTTCAAGCATTAGTGCAATTCCAAACATTAGAAACCACTTTAAAGTTATTATACAAATCTACAAACACGGAACAGTAAAGGAGAGCTTGACAGCGGTTCACAAGATGCAAAACTCATGACTGTCGACTATTGCACTTTGCGTTTCATAACAAATGCTCCTGGCGAAGGTGATAATAGTAATAATTTAGTACTATGCAATATTCATCTGGTTTACAAAAAATTAGTAGTTTTTGCACACAATATTCTGAAAAATATCGAGATATAATTTCTGATGCCATATCACCCAGCCCTAGATTGAGTGTACAATGTTTGCCCGGTGGGTGAAATAATTGGTAAAAACTTACAATGGATATAAAAGGTTTACACACCCCTGTTAAAAAACCAGGTTTTTGTGATGTAAAAGAATGAGACAAAGATAAATCATGTCAGAACTTTTTCCACCTTTAATATGACCTATAATGTGAACAATTCAATTGAAAAACAAACTGAAATATTTGAGGGGGAAAAATTAAAAATAAAAAACTCACAATAACCTAGTTGCATAAGTGTGCACACCCTTAAACTAATACTTTGTTCATTTTATTACAGCACTCAGTCTTTTTGGGTAGGAGTCTATTAGCATGGCACATCTTGACGTGGCAATATTTGCCACGTCAAGATTTGCAAAAGCGCTCCAAATCTGTCAGATTGCGAGGTCATCTCCTGTGCACAGCCCTCTTCAGGTCACCCCACAGATGTTAAATTGGATTCAGGTCTGGGCTCTGGCTGGGCCATTCCAAAACGTTAATCTTCTTCTGGTGAAGCCATGCTTTTGCGGATTTGGATGTGTGCTTTGGGTTGTTGTCGAGCTGAAAGGTGAACTTCCTCTTCATCTTCATCTTTCTAACGGACGCCTGAAGGTTTTGTGCCAAAATTACCTGGTATTTGGAACAGTTCATAATTCCCTCCACCCTGACTAAGGTTCAGTTCCAGCTGAAGAAAAACAGCCCCAAAGCATGATGCTGCCACCACCATGCTTCACTGTGGGTATGGTGTTCTTTGGATGATGTGCAGTGTTGTTTTTGCACCAAACATATCTTTTGGAATTGTGGCCAAAAAGTTCAACCTTGGTTTCATCAGACCATAACACATTTTCCCACATGCTTTTGGGAGACTTGATGTTTGTTTTTGCAAACTTCAGCCAGGCTTGGATGTTTTTCTTTGTAAGAAAAGGCTTCTGTCTTGCCACCCTACCCAATAGCCCATTCATATGAAGAATACGGAAGATTGTTGTCATATGTAGCACACAGCCAGTACTTGCCAAAAATTCCTGCAGTTCCTTTAATGTTGCTGTAGGCCTCTTGGAAGCCTCCCTGACCAGCTTTCTTCTCGTTTTTTCATCAATTTTGGAGGGACGTCCAGTTCTTGGTAATGTCTCTGTTGTGCCATATTTTCTCCACTTGATGATGACTGTCTTCACTGTGTTCCATGGTATATCTAATGCTTTGGAAATTCTTTTGTACCCTTCTCCTGACTGATATCTTTCAACAGGGAGATCCCTCTGATGCTTTGGAAGCTCTCTGCCGACCATGGCTTTTGCTCTGAGAAGCAACTAAGAAAATGTCAGGAAAATCCTACAAGAACAGCTGAACGTTGTTTGTGATTAATCAGAGTCACTTTAAATGATGGCAGGTGTGTAATGACTTCTATTTAACATGAGTTTGAATGTGATTGGTTAATTCTGAACACAGCCACATCCCCAGTTATAAGAAGGTGTGCACACTTATGCAACCAGGTTATTGTAAGGTTTTTCATTTACATTTTTCCCCCACCAAGATTTCAGTTTGTTATTTTGTAGGTCACATTAAAAGTGGAAAATTTCTGACATGATTTATCTTTGTCTCATTCTTTTACATCACAAAAACCTGGCATTTTAACAGGGGTGTGTAGACTTTTTATATACACTGTAACATTGACAAGGGATCAGAGTGATCATATCTCCTGACAAGAATGTCATAAAGACTTGGGGGTTGGGGTGTTGGCTCTTTTGACTCTAGCACGCTAGCAGGCAGTTTTTAAGTATCACCCTGGCAACCATCCAGAGCACCCTAACAAACCCTGTAGACTTACATTGAAAATGGATCAGAGGTATATCTTCGCATCAAAATGTCATAGAGACTTCGGAGTTGGCTTGTTTCACACAGGCTAGCAAGCAGCCTTTAACTATCAACCTGGCAACTGCCTAGCTACAACAAAGCAATCATAAAGAGCATCCAAGCAACATTATAGCAACATCGCCAAGCCAATTCTCGGCACCAGCGACATGGGGTGGGCCCGTTTGTCTACTTTGGCTATTGGGTTGGACATTGTTGTGACAAATTTTGCCACATACCATGGGCATCGCCGAGGAGGATTCCACCTCTCCTCCCACAGTGGTGACTCCCCAGTCTTCCATGGCGCTTCCTGTCGCGCCAGCCCCACCTGTCAGCGAGCCCGTCCCCACGCCAGTCGCCCCCCACGAGCCCACGCCTGCCCCGGTCTGCAAGCCAGAGCCCACGCCTGCCTCGGTCTGCGAGCCAGAGCCCACACCTGCCTCGGTCAGCGAGCCTGAGCCCTCGTCGTCCACGGTCAGCGAGCCTGAGCCCGCATCGTCCACGGTCAGCGAGCCTGAGCCCGCATCATCCACGGTCAGCGAGCCTGAGCCCGTGTCGTCCACGGACAGCGAGCCTGTGCCCTTGCCAGCCACGGCCTGCGAATCTTCCAGGGCTCCTCCTCCCAAGCCTCCTAGAGCTCCGCCTCTCGAGTCTTCCAGGGCTCCTCCTCCCGAGCCTCCTAGAGCTCCGCCTCTCGAGTCTTCCAGGGCTCCTCCTCCCGAGCCTCCCAGGGCTCCGTCTCTCAAGTCTCTCGAGCCTCCCAGGGCTCCGTCTCTCAAGTCTCTCGAGCCTTCCAGGGCTCCGTCTCTCAAGTCTCTCGAGCCTTCCAGGGCTGCGCCTCTCGAGCCTTCCAGGGCTCCGTCTCTCAAGCCTCTCGAGCCTCCCAGGGCTCCGCCTCCCAAGCCTCCTACGGCTCCGCCTCCCGAGCCTCCTACGGCTCTGCCTCCCGAGCCTCCTACGGCTCTGCTCCCAGAGACTCCAGAGCCTTCTAGGGCTCCGCCTCTGAAACCTCCTACGGCGCCGCCTCCAGAGCCTTCCAGGTCTCCGCCTCTGAAACCTCCTACGGCGCCACCTCCCTCGGCTCCGCCTCCAGAGCCTTCCAGGTCTCCGCCTCTTAAGCCTCCTATGGCGCCACCTTCCTCGGCCCCGCCTCCTGAGCCTTCCTCGGCTCAGCCTCCTGAGCCTCCCACGGCTCCGCCTCCTTGGCCTCCGGAGCCATCCTCGGCTCCGCCTTCCTCAACCCCGTCTTCTAGGCCTTCCTCGGCTCCGCCTCCAGAGGTACTCTTTGCTGTGCCTCCTGAACTTCCCTTGGCTCCGCCTTCAGAGCTTTCTTCGCCCTCGCCTCCTTCGGGTCCGCCTCCTGAACCTCCTTCAATTCCACCTCCTGAGCCTCCCTCGGCTCCGCCTCCGAAGCCTCCCAAGCCTCTCCCGGCTCCGCCTCCGAAGCCTCCATTGGCTCAGTCTTCAGAGCCTTCTTCGCCCTCGCCACCTTCGGCTCCGCCTCCAGTGGCTCCCCCAGCTCTGCCTTCTGAGCCTTCTACGCCATCGCCTCCCTTGGCTCCGCCCAACACTGTTCCTCCTCCTGACCTGCCCAAGGCCTTACCGCCTGTGTCTGCCACGGCCCTGCCTACGCCTCCTTTGGCGCCGCCTCCCAAGTCTTCTACGGCTCCGCCTCCGAAGTCCTCCTTGGCTCCGCCTCACACGGCTCTGCCAGCCTCTGTCCTGCGGCCACCTCCCAGGTCTCCAGTACCGGCCCCAGCCCAGAGACCAGCTCCCAGGCCACCCAAACCAGCTCCTGCCCCATGGCCCGCTCCCAGACCTCCTAATCTGAATCTGGTACTCACCTCGTGACCAGCTCCCGAGCCCCCCCGGCCTATCCCCACATTGTGGCCGCCTTCCAGACCTCCTGAACCTGCCCCTGCCCGGGTGACGCCCCCCAGGCCGCCGGACCCGGTCCCCTTCGCACACCCCCATAGACTGCTTGCCTACCCTCTCGGCCTCCCTGGTCTGCCTGCCTCCCGTGGACTGCCTAATTGCCCCCCTGGCCTGTCTCAGCACCCCTTGCACCCCCGCAAACTGTCTTTGTGCCCCTTGTTCGTCCCCTGGTCTGTCTGTTTTCCCCCCAGTCTACCCCCTCTCTCCTGGGTTCTTCACTCCTTTTTATTGTTTCTTCTGTTCATCTTAAGACCGTCTGGAATCCGGTCTTTTTGAGGGGGGATTATGTCACGGTTTCATGTCACCTGCACCATGTTTCGCGTCATCTGCACCGTGTTTCGCGTCATCTGCACCATGTTCCGCGTCGTCTGCACCGTGTTTCGTGTTGTCCGCCCTGTGTTTTCTGTTTCACCCGTCACTAGTCACTTTCCATGTCACGCTCCCTTGTTGTCCGCCCGTGTTTTCTGTTTTACCCTTCACGCTCCCTCTCATGTCTTCCTTGATGTCCGCCCGTGTTTCACTGTCTCTGTGAAAACTACACTTCCCTTCTTCCCGTCTTTTCCGGCCCCTTCACTGTGTTATTGTCCGCACCTGTCCGTCACTTTGTCATTACCGTGTGTCGTTATTTAAACCCCGCTGTTTTCCCTTCCCTTTGTCGTGCGTTGACGTTTCTTGTTCGTCTTCACGGTTCCCGTTTATCCCAATGACCTCCTGCTGTTCTCTCTGTTCCCCTAGTGCATTCAAGGATTCCCCAGCCCTTCGTGGATGTTCGCTGTTCACTGTTTGTCCCACCTACCATGTGTTATTTTGTGTTTGAGTTTATTCCCACCGTGGACTTTTCATTTGTTCCAGTGTTTTGTTTTGTTTTGTTATAACCTTAATAAACTGCGTTTGGATCAGATCCACCTGTCAGCCTGCTCCTGCTTCCCACACTATCGTTACAAATACATGTTGTTTTTACATTCTACTTATTCAAGTTATGCACATTAGTAGTTAAATTGTTAAAGAAAAACTGTTAATTTTATCACTTGAGATGTTACGTTCATTTTAAATGCATTTTGAAGAGGCTCAGACACCCTTGCCAATCTATATAATATGAAGCATTATTACTATTATCACAAGACTGCTTGTTGGTAAAGTGAATGCCACCAGTCAGTGAAGTTTCAAGTTTCAAGTTCAAATCCCAAAAGAGCATACTCCAAGGAACCAAGTAAAATCACAAATGTACAGCAGTGGATGTTCTGTATATTTTGTGATGCATACAGATAGCAGCCAAAGTAACATCGGGCGGGAAAATAAAGCTCATGGAGCTGCTGAAAAAGTTTTCCACATGATCACCATTCATTTTTAATGACAAGGGAGAGCAGAATGGGGCATTTGCTTCATGTGTCTCTTGTCGGCAGTCTGTATGGCCTATTCCAGGATCCGCAACTGCTCAAAGCAAATAGTTTCATTGAATCTTTAAGTTTTAGTTAATTTACTGATTTATTCATTGTAAACAGTAATAGATGTGCATATTGAGTCTGTTCAGCAGAATTAAACACATGTGAAAGATATAGTAGTTTCGGTCACATGTAACAGTTTTTGTGTGTGTGTGTGTGGGGGTAGAGGTGTAGTGGGATAATTTGCATTACAGTGAAGTAACAATATGCTAACTGTAACGGTATTGGGCACCGACACTGGGTATTAGTATTCACTTTCATTCACCAAACTATAGTGTTTGCAGCAATGCGACAGAATGACATACTGACAAAGGCCACACAGAGCACCCCATCAGGCTCACAACATAGTAAAAGGGACAAAAACTTCCATTATACTATAATGGGAATCACCTTGATACCACCCAACAGCAAATTGTCATTCTTTACATTTCAGTGTCCATGTTACAATGTAATTACTTTAAATTACAGAATTATACAAATGAACATGTACAAGTCTAATGTTATATCTGGAAACGCTATTAATTACACATTTAGCATTGTTTTTGCATAAACTAAAAATATGTGGATACCGTTACCAGCCTTGATGCCACCCCGCCCTCACAGGCAAACAGTACAGTTAGACATCTATCAACACAATCTTATGGCATCACACTACAAGGGAGTGTCAAACAAGAAGCCATTCTATATTTACTGTTTAGCACTTTACTATGGCCACTTTAAAGAAACTTGCAGTATAAACAGCAATGTAAACGTAATATTTTGAGACATATTTAATGACAAGAATCTCATTTTGGCATCATAGAGGCGTTCATTTGTAAAGCAAGAAGCTCAATCTCACCACACACCATTTGCACGCACGCAATCAAAACTCTTAAACTTTGACAAGCTCTTTAAAAGTAGTTTTAAATCATAGGGGACACGTGTAAACAGTTTGTGGGACTCACCAATGCTCTGAATCCACCCGGTCACAGGGAGCTCAATGCGCAGTGAGTATTGCGAGACTGCTTTAGCATTACCACTCCTGCTCCTGGATCTCCAAAAAAAATCCCCATACAAACGGGCACGACCTATCTATCTCTAAGCTGACTCTCTCCAACACACACCGAAAAACTCCTCCTCTTCCAACAGCCTCACCCCAGAGGCTTCTTCATCCTCAGATTGAACAGCGTCTTCTTGCCCGTCAGCGGAGTTCAGCGAGACTGATGAGACCTCGAGCAGTTCCAGCGTTCTTCCTCAGCTCACGAGCTAACAAGAAACCTCGTCTCAAGCTTGAGTTTCCGCTGAAGTTGATTAGACTGTGATTTGATTGGACTTTGATTCACTACTGGTTTGTTACTGATTGTCTTCCCTTCCAATATATATATATATATATATATATATATATATATATATATATATATATATATATATATATATATATATACTTTATAATAATAACTTTTTTACGCCCAATACTGTTACAGTAAGCACATTATTGTATCTATAAACTCCACTGTAATAAATCATCCCACTATATTATTTATAAAGCACATTTAGTGCTGAGCGTGCTGAAGCACCCCCTAGTGAGCAAGACTGGAAAACACAGTCAACGAGATTTAATATAACATTGTATTTATGCAGTGTATATTATATAAATGTTTCGCTTTCAGTATATCTGTCATTTATGTTAATACAAATAGCGTCCCGTTCCGGACAGATTTGTCATGCTTGTGGGCAGGGCCCTGCTGAACTGAAGAGAGCCCTTGAGATGGATAGTGAACTTTTTATTTTCCCTTTTTTCTATTTTGCAAAAATATATTTTTTTTAATGATTGTTAACAATGAAACAGTAATTTGTTACAGTGTGTAGATAATATGACTAAATTGTGTTATTTTATAATTACTGTTAAATAATACATATTGTAGTGTATTATTACAGTTTGTATGAATAAAACAAATGAATCAATCCTCAATCTTAAATGTTTTGCTTCAGAAGAATATTGTGATTTACTCGTGTGTAAGATCATCTTTTGAAATTATAATAATTTACAAACATACACAAAAAAGAAAGAAAAACATTACAGAGCTTGAGTGATCTTGTGTTTCGTCGGCCTGCGGATGGCACTAAAACCTCTGAGCAATGGATTTTCTCACTAAATTTTAAAAAAAAGTTTAATTCCTAATTTATGAATCCCTGTATAATAGCTGGAGACAACTGAAGACTTGACAACGAAATAGTACCATGAGCCCGCAAAGACTCACTCATGTTAGATTAATGCACATACACACGGAGATTATTGACACCTTGGATATTGAAAATCTCATGAAGACATTTATTAGCAACACCCCTGAGCACAATGCCACATTTGGGGTCTTCAAGTAACAGGTAGGACATTTCTCAATAGCTTAATATTTTAAAATTTGGGTTCATTTAATAGCTATTTTGTCTGAACAATTATATTGTGTTTTATGGTTATTTCTCATGAATACTGACACGACAATAGTTTTGAACGTGGTAGAATGTAATGCATTGGCTGGTTTTAGTGTGGTAATAGACATGATCCCCATTGAAACATGGTTCTCTGATGCCCTCGTTGTGCGTGCATGATGTGCTCTGATGCCTAATCTGTAGCAACCCTTGCCAAAAAATCGTTCCCGCGCCTTTGCTGTGATAAATAACACCAGGTGATAGGTAAAGTTTGCCCTGCTCTAGAGGATGTTCTGGAAGCCACACCTCTCAACCCTCTCTCATTATTATTTACTCACAAGTTCTTCTTCAGGGTAACCTACACACCCGTTGTTTCGCCCAGTGCGCGCGCACACACACACAAGGCTTGAACTTCTGAGTGAAGGAATATTTTGAAAGAATAGAGTGGAAATGAAAATGTATCGCTTACCTCTCTATAGCGGAGAAGAACGGTGTCTTAAGTTTACAACAGTGTTTGTGTGTGAGGTTACCGCCCACTCAGTCAAGGCTCATCCCACTCAAGGGCAACACCACCCAGTCATTAGCCACTAGCGTCTCGCGCTCTGGCCAGACCCCCGCGCGACCCAATGCGCGCGTGACACAGTTATGCGCACACACGGTTCAAACATTCGTGACAGCATGGCTGTGTGTACACGCACACGTTTCACACAGAACGTGCCCTTTACAATGATGTTACATTGTGTTCTTTGCCATTAAAATTAGCCTCGTGCTCATGTTTATTATTATAGTCGCCATGGATCAATTTTTTAAAAGTTGAATCGCACCGAATACCGTTTTTGACCGAGAACAAAATGTACACGAGTAACTTTTCCAAACATTTTATTAGTGATTTCCCAATTTGAAATTACAAGTGACTTCTAAAAAGATTTAGCTTGCTAAACATAGTTTCTGCAAAAATACCTCACTACAATTATTGTTACTGCTTTAAAATCCACAAAACCCTCAATCCTTCAGTGCAATTATAAACAGTGCTGACCGCGGATTACTTGTGAATTGTAATCAGGTACTGATTACAAATTACATGACAAATAATGCAATCAGTAGCATAATTATTAGATTATGTTTGAGGTAATCTAATCTGATTAATTTTGGATTGCTTTAGGATTACTTTCAAACAAATTCTGAATGGTTCAATCGTTTGAGTCGTAGGCTACTTATGTCCACAAATTCAGAAAAACGATCACAAATGTAAAAATATGAAGGAAATTTTAATATTTTCCCTCGTGATGTTGCTAGAGGTCTAAGGCAATGAAAGATTCAAATATGTTTGAGTTTAGCAAGCATTTCTTATTGGATTTTCTAAAATTATGGATGGGCTCCTGGGACACGTTAACACAAATGTGGTCATGCACTTTCACCATTTTACAAACGATATCCATGTGTGGGAAGAAATCAGACCAGTTATATTTGTGAATCAGTGTCACAAAAACGTCTCATATCACTACACCAAAAGTGCATTCACATACATTTTTGAAGCCGACGACAAAAGTAATTTAAGAAACAAGGTAACTTTACGGTGCTAATTACATAATTACAATAATCATGTAATTATTACAGAAATGAACATGTAATAACGTGTATTTGGGCATTTTTATGCATTTGATGGATAAAACCCTTCCAAAGACATTGTGACACATGGTTGTACTACACACAGAGTGATAATTCAAAACATACATCCAAATGCTTTTTTAGATTTGATGTAGAATCCTTTGCAGTTGACAGGATATAAACTTTTGGAAGGCAGAGTTTACATTGCACAGTGATGTTTTTGCCCTCTGTCTCCTTAAAATGAGTGGATCCAGTGGTTAAATGTTGAGGTAGACTGCTCCATCTTCACTTGACTGACTAGTGCGGAGTTCTGAGCGCAATACACACAACCCTCCCTCTCTCTTCCGAAAACACTCAAAGACTTACTGAACATATATCAGCGGTGTGCTGATTTAAAATAAAAAATGTAAAACATTGAAAAAAAAGAGCATGATTAGAATGATCAATAAATTACATTTACTCCCATTGCCTTGTTAATATCATGTAATCCATAAAAAGTAACTGTAGTCTGATTGAGTATTTTAAAATGAAATTTAATCCAATTAAAAGTACTTGATATTTGTAATCTGATTACATAGTCCAAATATTAAACTCACAAATCGAATGTTTAAATAATTCCACTACATAGGCTTGTAATCTGATTACATAGTCCATTTATTACTCAGCACTGAATATTAATAGAAATAGTTAACCTAAAAATGAAAATGATTTCATTATTTACTCACCCTCATGCCATCCCAGATGTGTATGACTTTCTTTCATCTGGAGAACACAATTTAAGATTTTTAGAAGAATATCTCAGCTCTGTAGGTCCAGACATGGATTTAACCACCATATGGATTAAATTTATGATGCCTTTATGTGCTTTTTGGAGCTTCAAATTACTGTCCACCTGTAACGGTTACCCTCTCTTGTCCCTCTGTTGCCCTTTGTTTGTGATTTTGTCACTTTTGGTATTTCTTAGTTTTCACTTTAGTCCCTTATTTAACTCCACAGTCCTCTGTTAGCGTTCGTGTTCACTGTTCATTGTTTACACCTGCCCTTGTTAATTTGCCTTTGGTTTCTGTTAATCACCTCGTTATCTTGTTTGAGTTCTGTTCTTTCATTGGCCCCTTTTCCCATGTTTTGTGTATTTATACCCCATGTCTTTGTTCAGTCTTTGTCGATCGTTGTTTGATGTTTGTCTGATGTTTGCGTCTCTCCCTTGTTCCCTGTTTGTCTCTACCGTGGTTACCTTATCTAGTTTATGTTTCTTTTCCCCATCGTGGGTTGTTCTTTTGTTCATTTAGTGTTTTTGTGATCAAATAAACTCAAACTGCGTTTGGATCCGCATCTCCTCGTCAGCCTCATTATTCAAACGTTACAGAACGATCGACCACCCATGGATCCAGCAGTTATACGGGCCAACTGCCGGTTGCTCAACCTTAGACAAGAAGGCTGCCCTGTTGAAGACCACATCAGCTGACTTCCTCGGCTGGCGAAGTTCACGGACTTCCCGGACTCAGCCCTGGTGGTTTTCTTCAGGGACACGCTACACGGTTCGGCTCAGGGAGCGTCTACGCCGGCAACGCCTGGGTGGACCCTCCACGACTTCCTGGAGGCGACCTTACTGGTCTGCGGCTCACCCTACACCGTGGTCTTCGCCGAGGAGGATTCCACCTCTCTCCCCACTGTGGTGACTCCCCAGTCGCCCTTGGCGCTTCCTGTCGCGCCAGCCCCACCTGTCAGCGAGCCCGTCCCCACGCCAGTCGCCTTCCACGAGCCAGCCGCCCACTGCGCCTGCTCGGAGGAGGGAGAGAAGACGGGCTTCCGCCTCCGCCCGCGCCTGCCACGGTGAGCGAAGCTAGAGCCCACGCATGTCACGGTGAGCGAACTAGAGCCCACGCATGTCACCGTGAGCGAGCCCGAATCCTCGTCAACCACGGTAACCCAGCTGGAAGCCTCGACCGTCCCTGAGCCAGTGCCTGTAGCCTCGACCGTCCCTGAGCCAGCGCCTGTAGCCTCGACCGTCCCTGAGCCAGCGCCTGTAGCCTCGACCGTCCCTGAGCCAGCGCCTGTAGCCTCGACCGTCCCTGAGCCAGCGCCTGTAGCCTCGACCGTCCCTGAGCCAGCCTGTGGCCTCGACCGTCCCTGAGCCAGCGCCTGTGGCCTCGACCGTCCCTGAGCCAGCGCCTGTGGCCTCGACCGTCCCTGAGCCAGCGCCTGTGGCCTCGACCGTCCCTGAGCCAGCGCCTGTGGCCTCGACCGTCCCTGAGCCAGCGCCAGTAGCCATGACCGTCCAAGAGCCAGTGCCCAAAGCCACGACCGTCCAAGAGCCAGTGCCAGTAGCCATGACCGTCCAAGAGCCAGTGCCAGTAGCCGTGACCGTCCAAGAGCCAGTGCCAGAAGCCTTGACCGTCCAAGAGCCAGTGCCAGTAGCCATGACCGTCCAAGAGCCAGTGCCAGTGCCAATGGCCGTGACCGTCCAAGAGCCAGCGTCTCTCGAGCCCCCTAAGGTTCCGCCTCTCAAGTCTCTCGAGCCTTCCAGGGCTGCTCCTCCCGAGCTTTCCAGAGCTCAGCCATCCGAGTTTCCCGAGCTTTCCAGAGCTCAGCCATCCGAGTTTCCCGAGCTTTCCAGAGCTCAGCCATCCGAAGTTTCCCGAGCTTTCCAGAGCTCAGCCATCCGAAGTTTCCTCGAAGCTTTCCAGAGCTCAGCCATCCGAGTTTCCCGAGCTTTCCAGAGCTCCGCCTCCCGAGCTTTCCAGAGCTCCGCCTCCCGAGCTTTCCAGAGCTCCGCCTCTCGAGCCTACCAGGGCTCCGCCTCAAGCCTCTCGAGCCTACCAGGGCTCCGCCTCAAGCCTCTCGAGCCTACCAGGGGTCCGCCCCTCAAGCCTCTCGAGTCTTCCAGGGCCCCGTCTCTCAAGCCTCCCGAGCTTTCCAGAGCTCCGCCTCTCGAGCCTTCCAGAGCTCCGCCTCTCGAGCCTTCCAGGGCTCCGCCTCTCGAGCCTACCAGGGTCCGCCCCTCAAGCCTCCTAGGGCTCCGCCTCTCAAGTCTCTCGAGTCTTCCAGGGCTCCGTCTCTCAAGCCTCCTGAGCTTTCCAGAGCTCCAGCCCTCCGAGCTTCCCAGAGCTCCGCCTCTCAAGCCTCTCGAGCCTTCCAGGGCTCCGCCTCTCAGCCCTCTTGAGCCTACCAGGGCTCCGCCCCTCAAGTCCCTCGAGCCTTCCAGGGCTCCGCCCTCAAGTCTCTCGAGTCTTCCAGGACTCCGTCTCTCGAGCCTCCCAAGCTTTCCAGAACTCTGCCTCTCGAGGCCTGCCAGGGCTCAGCCCTCAAGCCTCTCGAGCCTGCCAGGGCTCCGCCCCTCAAGCCTCTCGAGCCTGCCAGGGCTCCGCCTCTCGAGCCTGCCAGGGCTCCGCCCGAACCTCTCGAGCCTCCAGGGCTCCTCTCGAGCCTGCCAGGGCTCCGCCTCCCTGAGCCTCTCGAGCCTCCTGCAGCTCTGCCTACGGGCCTCCACGGCCTCCGAGCCTCCGATGTCGCCTCGATCCCTAGCCTTGGCTCCGCCCCAGAGCCTCTTGAGCCTCCTACGGCTCAGCCTCTCGAGCCCTCAGAGCCTCCTCGAGCCTCCTATGGCTCTGCCTCGAGACTCCTCGCCGCTCGAGCCACTGCCTCGATGGCACCGCCTCCCGAGCCTCCTCCGAGCCTCCGACCGCCTCTCAAGCCACTCAAGCCTTTGGCGGCTCCACCCTCAGAGCCTCCTACGTCTCTACCCCCAGAGACTCCAGAGTCTTCCTGGTCTCCGCTCCTAGAGCCTCCCATGGTGCCGCCTACCTCGGCTCAAGCATCCTGAGCCTCTTTCAGCTCCACCTCCTGAGCCTCCCGAGCCTCTCCCGGCTCCGCCTCCGAAGCCTCCATTGGCTCCGTCTTCAGAGCCTTCATCGCCCTCGCCTCCTTCGGCTACGCCTCCTTCAATTCCTCCTCCGAGCCTCCCGAGCCTCTCTCGGCTCCGCCTCGAAGCCTCCATTGGCTCCGTCTTCAGAGCCTTCTTCGCCACGCCACCTTCGGCTCCACCTCCAGTGGCTCCGCCTTCTGAGCCTTCTACACCATCGCCTCCCTTGGCTCCGCCCAACACTGTTCCGCCTCCTGACCTGCCCAAGGCCTTACCACTTGAGTCTGCCATGGCCCTGCCTAAGCCTCCTTTGGCACCTCCAAGTCCTCCTTGGCTCGCCACACGGCTCTGCCAGCCTCTGTCCTGTGGCCTCTCCCCAGACCTCCTGACCTAGTCCCAGATCCTGTGGCCTCTTCCCAGGCCCCCTGACCCAGTCCCTGTCCGGTGGCCTCCACCCAGGCCTCCTGACCCTGTTCCCGCCCTGAGGCCTTCCCCAGGCCTCCTGACCCAGCTCCCAGACCACTGAAACCTGTCCCCGCCCGGTCGATACCACCCCGGCCTCCCAAACCTGTCCCTTTGTGCCCCCATGGACTGCCTGGTTGTCCCTTGTGCCCCGTGGACTGTCTCATCTCCCTTTGTGCCCCCCGTGGACTGTCGCGATCTCCCTTTGCGCCCCGTGGACTGTCTCATTTCCCTCGTGGCCCCCCGGACTTCCTGCCTGCCCTCTGTGCCCCTTGGACTGCCTCCTTGTTCTTGTGCCCCCCTGGTCTGCCTGTCTGCCCCGGACTTCCTGCCTGCCCAGTGTTCCCCCTGGTCTGCCTGTCTACCCATGTGCCCACTTGTACTGTCTGTTAGCCCCTGGTGCCCTCATGTTGTTCTTATGGACTTTTGTCTTTTGTTGTTGTGTGTTATTTAGGATCGTCTGGTATCCGATCTTTAAAGGGGGGGGGGGCTATGTAACGGTTACCCTCTCTTGTCCCTCTGTTGCCCTTTGTTTGTGATTTTGTCACTTTTGGTATTTCTTAGTTTTCACTTTAGTCCCTTATTTAACTCCACAGTCCTCTGTTAGCGTTCTTGTTCACTGTTCATTGTTTACACCTGCCCTTGTTAATTTGCCTTTGGTTTCTGTTAATCACCTCGTTATCTTGTTTGAGTTCTGTTCTTTCATTGGCCCCTTTTCCCATGTTTTGTGTATTTATACCCCGTGTCTTTTGTTCAGTCTTTGTTGATCGTTGTTTGATGTTTGCCTGATGTTTGCGTCTCCCTTGTTCCCTGTTTGTCTCTACCGTGGTTACCTTATCTAGTTTATGTTTCTTTTCCCCATCGTGGGTTGTTCTTTTGTTCATTTAGTGTTTTTGTGATCAAATAAACTCAAACTGCGTTTGGATCCGCATCTCCTCGTCAGCCTCATTATTCAAACGTTACACCACCATTCACTTGCATTGTACAAAGCTGAGATAAAGCTAAAAACTCTTAATGATGAGAGAATTCTTTTATTTTTAGGTGAACTATTCCTTTAAAATATTGAGTAAAATATTAAACTCACAAATCGAAGGTTTAAATAATTCCACTACATAGGCTTGTGCAGATGCTGCCATTATTGCACTGCAGCTTTTAAAATGCAAAACTAAGACTAAAACATATCACAGTACTTCTACAACAGGGCTTGAGTTTCTAATGGGCAAATCTTCTCTGCTTTTCCTTAAAAATGCTGCCTGTTCAGAAAACTCAAGTTGATAGACTGCACATCCTTGAGAAATTTCTCAACCCAGCCCTGGGAAAACACTGAAGGGAAATGCAGTCCAAAAGATTAATTGTGTGGAGCTTTCCCCAAATTAGTTTAAAAGTGAATAGCCTGCTGACAGTGAGCAGAGGGACATCAACAGTGATGTCACACTGAGCGGAGCTTTGTGCCTGCATAATACACAATAATATACCCCATCAACAAACATTATCTCAACATTTGTCCAAATGTGAACGTATGATGACCCAAGCATGAAATGTATTGATTGTGCAAATATGATGATTCCACTTATTAGGCATTGAGGAGGTGCAACGACTTATGTGCAATCTTATTTTTAAAAGCATCATCCCTAGTGCTAAGTCAAGTTTGATTTTCTTTTCAAATTTATTGATTATACAAAAGTTTAATTTAGATGGATAACCCATTGTTGTAATTACATTTAAAGTGAACATTTTGGTTAGTTTGTCACCATTTCATTTAATTATTTTTATTCATTATATTATTATATTTAATTTAGAAATTAATTTGATTATAGTAACTCAATATTTGATATATATTTATTATATGTATGTTCCTTCCTTTTCATGTTGTTGGATGTTGGTAATATTAGTTCCGCTATCAATTGTTTCCACGGGGAGTGTAATAAGGGCGACACGCGCTCACTTGTGAGGCAAACAAATGGTATTAGGCTGGAGGAAGAGATGCTTCTGGGCTCTACATGTGTTACTGTTAATGCTGTTTGCTCAGTAATCATTTAATAAAGATGTTTGAATTACACCCCGTCTTGTATTCTGCGATATTATTATGATACCTGTGCCTTGCGGAGACTGAGATGCTGCTACCGCAGATAATAATAAAAACGCTTCACGCAGGACGCGCAAGTTTAGTGTAAATAAAGCGTTTAGCGCAAGTAAGTGTAACAGAGTTAGTATTTTATTCATTTTTTTAATGTGAATTCCTTCTGAATTCAGCAGCGGTTGTTTTTCATGTGGTAGTGGTGCCCTCATGTGGTTGTTTGGGGACTGCAGGGAAAAAAAAAATATTCGGTAAGACTGAAAATGACGCAACACAGCAGTTGCAATGTGTACCGCACGCTGGGGTGGGTATATTCATGCTCCGTCTTAGTTCAATAATATTAATTTGATTATAATGCAAAATAAGTCGAATTTTTGAGTATTTTATGTTTGTGATTTGGTTTGGCTAATATTTCGATCATTGAATTAGAGTATTAACATATCTTTTGTTAGTTATATGACTTTTTGTGAATGTTGTGCCACACTCTCGTTAGCAAGGCCATGAGGTTAATTTTATTTTATATTTTATTTAGGTCAGTTATGCCTGCAGCGAAATAACGCTAAAAAGGGTGTTTTATTTCATTCAACAGGTATGTCTTTTTGTATATGTTTGTTTATTATCATGTATCATGCCAAGTGTGTTCACGTGTTGTGATGCTACTGTTGGTTAATTCTGTTAAAATGACGCAACACAGAGCAGTTGCAATGTGTACCGCACGCTGTGGGTCAGTTATGCCTGCAGCGAAATAACACTAAAAAGGGTGTTTTATTTCATTCAACAGCTGCAGTAAACAGATTTACACCAGTCAGCATTTGTGTTCGTGCTTTCATTGGGGGGTTCGTCCAGAGATTGAGCCTGTCGTACGGATAGTCTCCATCGGATCAAGGGAATCTTTGTGTAAACCACAACGCAGAGTGAAGGAGAAAGACTAGATCCATCACATAAGCAAATGGAACTCAGAGCATGAGGGAGTTGTGGAGCACAGATCCGCTCTGAAAACACTGTAACAATACTCTAACTTAATATTGATTGGACTGAGCAGTGCAAATAAACTTTGAAGGGAGCAGACTATTTAATTAAATCGCAGCTC
Organism: Xyrauchen texanus; assembly: GCF_025860055.1. Taxonomy (NCBI): domain Eukaryota; kingdom Metazoa; phylum Chordata; class Actinopteri; order Cypriniformes; family Catostomidae; genus Xyrauchen; species Xyrauchen texanus. The sequence goes on along the minus strand of NC_068292.1, from coordinate 14,546,964 downwards.
TTTGCAATTTAATAATCGCACAAGGTCAAATCGCGGTTTCGATTTTATTTTGATTAATTGTGCAGCCCTAGTGCCATGCCATACATCTTTATATTAAACAATATATTCACAGCAAGTCATCTACTCACCAACTGGAGAGAGAGAGAGAGAGAGAGAGAGAGAGAGAGAGAGAGAAGAAAACACACGTTAAGTGTGTAAATATGTATGCTGTATCTGTGCTCGACAAGTTTACTGTCTACTAGACAACATTATCTAACATGATGTTTCTCTTCACATACGCCATGGCCTCGACTGGGTCTTAAATGTCCTCCTCGTTTTCATTGTGAGTGATTTGAAGCTTCACTGGGTGGAAGATGCCATAGCGTAGGCCTACTCCGTCTCGGCCTCGAAGAAACTTCTTAACATCATTAAACGTAGATCTTGCACAAGCCACGGTGGGAGGGTAGTCTGGGAATATGAAAATTGTGTATCCTTTGAATCGCAGGGGTCCAGCCTCTCTGGCTCTGCGTAGAATCTCGACACAATCCTGGAAATAATTCAATTTGGCCACAATTACCCGAGGTTTATCCCCAGTCTGCCTCGACTGGAGACTGCGATGTGATCTGTCCACAAGCACTTCCCTGTTCATGCCAAGAACGTCTTTTAGCAGCTTTGAGACTGAGGCTGGAGAGCTCGAACCTGGCCCCTCTGCCACGTTCAGTATACGGATGTTTGACCGCCTCATCCTCACCTCCATATCGATACATTTCTCCTGTAGACCCACAACTGCTGTTTCAAGTTTACTCACAGACGTTTGTAATGAGGTCACATCATCTTAACATGCAGATATAACCCATGTTCTATATCAGTTACCGTCTTTCTCATAGATTCTAAATCTGAGCGCAACAGCACAATGTTGCCAAAAACCTCAGTTGTAACGGCGTGTAATTCTGACCTCATATTGTTGAATTCGTCTACAAGAACAGTCTTCAATTCAGCCCTGATCAGTGTAGGGATATAATTTCTCAACAGCGACAGAATTTCTGCCTTCATATCCGCCATTTCTGTTTGTTTCCCCTGCAATTTGTGGTCTCTGCACGAGGTGCCAGGCCTACTCGCTATACTCTTCCCCGTGTATGTGTACTTTCGCAGACTTTTTGCCATTTATGTGCCGCAGTAATGAATTTTTTTCAAAACAAGAGGCGTACAACAGAATGTTTTAGTGCAAATTTAAAACAATAAAACGCCCAAAAATATAATTAATTTAACAAAATTTATCGGAGTTCACCAAAAACACAACTTACTTCATGCCTGCTCACCAGTGTGTGAGGATTTCTTTCGGAATTTCCTATTGGGATATAATTCAAAAGATTGACTCCACAACCCTTCACTCTGAAATTTTACACAGAGGACTGCTTCCAGATATCACATTGCATAGTCCATCAGAAACAACACAAAGTGATGCCCATGTGTCGGCCGCTCTAATGGCCCAATGTGGTCAATACCAATTCTTTCGAAGGGGAACTCGATTAAAGGGAGCACAATTGCGCTCTTGGGGTGGCCGGCAGATTCACCAGCTGACATTCATGGCATGCTGCACACCACCTGCCCGACCAATAGAAACCATTAGATGGTTCAGTGTTTAATCCTGCCCTAAGTGACCCACCATTGGATTATAATGATCCATCTGGAATAACATTTCCCGATGGCTCCACTGTATTAACAGTTGGGTTGTATCCTCCTTGTGTGTCCTGCGTCATTTGATACAACCGATCCTTGATAATTGAAAAATATGGATATGCGAGTGCAATGTCTGGCTGGAGGCATTAAGCATCAATCACTTTCATTTGGTCAAAGGTGTCCCTAAGGGTCTCGTCTCACATCTGCTCCAGAGGAAAATCCCCTGCTGGAAATCTTCTAAAGGCTGTGGAAGCCGAAACTTCCGACTTCCTTTCTTCCTCCTGACCTGGAGCTGACATAGACGGCCCTGGCACTGCCTCCCCAGCCAGCGAATCACACACCACACAAAGATACGCTTTGTTGCAGGACCCATCCACACATATTCCCCTTAATAAAGCAGTAAATGTAGGTTAATACACAAAGGTATCCGGTACACTCCGGCTTGATCGTGGCAGCCTGTTGCATATCGGGGATCCTGACCAATTTCTCCACCTCCATCGCAGGGCATCATTCCTGGAATTTCCCAAGTTCCCCGTAGCTCCAGCAGACTGGCCCAGACACCCATGGCAGCAGATTCACTAGCCTGTGGGGAAGACTGGAGAGAGTTAGGGCAAACCGGTGGGTTGAACGGTCCACGGGACCAGGGAACCGGTTTTGGGGACATGATTCCCCATTTCTGGGGAACCAGAATAGGACAGGGGATGGAGGAGAGAGGAAGAGTGCTCGCTGGGCCCCGGTTAGGCCAAAATCCCAGGTTTCGGCACCACTGTAACAAGTCACTGGATCTGTAGGATGGAGGAAGCGGGACTTGGCATGTTCTCTTCTCAATGAATCAGTTTATTTACAATAGTCAACATGGCTTTTCAGTACACACATACTTAAACGCACACATGGGCATTTCATGCGTAGCTCTCCCTCTCCTCTAGTGGTTTGGACTGCCCTTTTATCCCTCTCTAGCTCTCACTGTAACACAAAGCAGCTGTAAGAGATGATTTCCCACAGGTGTCAATCCTTACCGCTCTTTCTCTCCTGGCCTCGCTCTCCACAGATGTCGCTTGACCACGCCAACATCACCACAACTGTATATGTAGACTGTATATACAGTATGTGTGTATACATATAGTGTATGTGTATATATATATATATATATATATATATACAGTGAGGGAAAAAAGTATTTGATCCCCTGCTGATTTTGTACATTTGCCCACAGACAAAGAAATGATCAGTCTATAATTTTAATGGTAGGTTAATTTGAACAGAGAGAGACAGAATAACAACAAAAAAATCCAGAAAAACACATGTCAAAAATGTTATAAATTGAATTGCATTTTAATGAGAGAAATAAGTATTTGACCCCCTCTCAATCAGAGATTTCTGGCTCCCAGGTGTCTTTTATACAGGTAATGAGCTGACATTAGGAGCATACTCTTAAAGGGAGTGCTCCTAATCAATCAGATTCCAAACTCTCCACCATGGCCAAGACCAAATAGCTGTCAAAGGATGTCAGGGACAAGATTGTAGATCTACACAAGGAAGGAAGGGCTACAAGACCATTGCCAAGCAGCTATGTTAGAAGGTGACAAAAGTTGGTGCGATTATTCGCAAATGGATGAAACATAAAAGAACTGTCAATCTCCCTCGGTCTGGGGCTCCATGCAAGATCTCCCCACGTGGAGTTGCAATGATCATGAGAACAGTGAGGAATCAGCCCAGAACTACACGGGAGGATCTTGTCAATGATCTCAAGGCAGCTGGGACCACAGTCACCAAGAAAACAATGTAGAACACTACGCCGTGAAAGACTGAAATCCTGCAGCACCCGCAAGGTCCCCCTGCTCAAGAAAGCACATGTACAGGCCAGTCTGAAGTTTACCAATGAACATCTGAATGAGTCAAAGGAGAACTGGGAGAAAGTGTTGTGGTCAGATGAGACCAAAATCGAGCTCTTTGGCATCAACTCAACTCGCCGAGTTTGGAGGAGGAGGAATGCTGCCTATGACCCCAAGAACACCATCCCCACTGTCAAACATGGAGGTGGAAACATTATGCTTTGGGGGTGTTTTTCTGCTAAGGGGACAGGACAACTTCTCCGCATCAAAGGGATGATGGACGGGGCCATGTACTGTCAAATCTTGGGTGATAACCTCCTTCCCTCAGCCAGGGCATTGAAAATTGGTCGTGGATGGGTATTCCAGCATGACAATGACCCAAAACACACGACCAGAGCAACAAAGGAGTGGCTCAAGTAGAAGAACATTAAGGTCCTGGAGTGGCCTAGCCAGTCTCCAGACCTTAATCCCATAGAAAATCTGTGGAGGGAGCTGAAGGTTCGAGTTGCCAAACATCAGCCTCAAAACCTTAATGACTTGGAAAAGATCTGCAAAGAGGAGTTGGACAAAATCCCTCCTGAGATGTGTGCAAACCTGGTGGCCAACTCAAGAAACTTCTGATGTCTGTGACTGCCAACAAGGGTTTTGCCACCAAGTACTAAGTCATGTTTTGCAGAGGGGTTGAATACTTATTTCCCTCATTAAAATGCAATTCAATTTATAAAATTTTTGACATACGTTTTTCTGGATTTTTTTGTTGTTATTCTGTCTCTCACTGTTCAAATTAACCTACCATTAAAATTATAGACTGATCATTTGATTGTCAGAGGGCAAACGTACAATATCAGCAGGGGATCAAATAATTTTCCCCCTCACTTTATATATATATATAAATAATAGTAAAATAAGGGATAGGCATTTTAAGTAATTTTGTAGTTGAGTACACAAAAAACAAAGTAACTGATTACTTTATCTGTAACCCGCTCTCACACACACACAAGACGAGACAGTCACAATGTAAATCAAAACTGCTTTTATTTTTAAAGAGCAGACGAAGGTACAGTGGGGAAAATCCAGAGGGAGAATGGTCCAGGTAAGCGTAGGGTCAAAGCCGGGGTAATCAGAATCAGATTAGCGGGAAGGACTAAACAGGGGAGCTAGGGGAACAAGAGAGGCTGGCAAGCTAAGGGGTAACGAATCACAGGGGGTCAAAACTAGACGAGACTAGCGGGGGCAAAGACACGGAAACTAAATACAATAACCAACACTGGAGAAACAAATGCGTGTGGAATATAGTGACGAGTGCAGGTGTAAACAGTGAACAGGAGTGCAGATGACGCGAGTGCAGGTGTAAACAATGACGTGGTGATTGGGACGAGTGCAGGTGGTCATAATGTTCTGGATGAGAGCGGAAGCTGAGCGATGCACGCCATGAGTGCATGTGTGCCCGAGGGGGGAGATAGTCTACAAGCATGTGAGCTACGTAGGAGCAAAAACGAGCGTGCAAGCTCGAACGAGCAAAACGGGCATGGAAGCCCGAGGGAGGAAAAAGAGCATACGAGCTCAAGGGGGCGGAGCGAGGGATTCGCTGACAGTACTCCCCCCTCTGAATAGGACGGGTTCATGACAGTACTCCCCCCTCTGAATAGGACGGCTCCTGACGGCCGCGGGAGGCGGTGCAGGATAATCGGGGGACAGACAAAGGGAAGTGAGACAGTCTATGGGCAGTTCAAGGTAAGGTCAGGGGGAACATAGTGAACAGGCGGGTGGTCGGGAGATCTAGGGAGCAGCCATAGGGCAGAGACTGGGTCAGGGGGTCTGGAAGGCGACTGGAGGACAGGGACTGGGTACGGGGGTCTGGAAGGTGACCACCGGACAGGAACAGGGTCAGGAGGCCAGGGAAGAGGCCACAGGACAGGGAGAGTGTCAGGGGGCCACCGGACAGGGTCAGGGGGCCAGGGAAGAGCCGTGAAAGGCGGAGCCGTGGAGGACTTGGGAGACGGAGCCTTGGAAGACGGAGCCGTGAGAGTCTCGGCAGGCGGGGTACTGAGAGGCTGAGGAGGCGGCGCCATGGGGAGCCCAAGAGACAGGGCAGAGGGAGGTGGTGCCGCAGGAGGCTCTAGGAGGCGGAGGCCTGGAAGGCTCTGGAGGTGGAGCCGAAGGAGGCTTTAGGGGCAAAGGCCTGGAAGGCTCAGGAGGTGGAGCCGATGACGGTGGCGCCGTGGGAGGCTCTAGCTAGGCAGGCCTGGAAGGCTCTGGAGGTGGAGCCAAGGGAGGTGGCGCGTGGGAGGTCCCCGAGGCTACCGACCTGGCAGGCTCTGTAGTCTCGGGGGGTAGAGTCGTAGCAGGCTTGAGGGGCGGAGCTCTAGAAAGCTCTGGAGTCTTTGGGAGCAGAGCCGTGAGAGGCTCGGGAGGTGGAGCCGTGGGAGGCTCTGGAGGGGGAGCCGTGGGAGGCTCTGGAGGGGGAGCCGTAGGAGGCCCGAGAGGCGGAGCCGTAGAAAGCTCTGGAGTCTTTGGGAGCAGAGCCGTGAGAGGCTCGGGAGGTGGAGCCGTGGGAGGCTCTGGAGGGGGAGCCGTAGGAGGCTTGAGAGGCAGAGCCGTAGGAAGCTCGGGAGTCTCTGGGAATAGAGCCGTCAGAGGCTCGGGGAAAAAGGTCGTGGAAGACTCGAGAGGCTCTAGAGGTGGGGCCCTGGAAGGCTCGAGAGGCTCGAGGGGGGAGCCATGAAAGACTCGAGAGACGAAGCCCTGAGAGGCTTGGAAGGGGGTGGAGCCCTGAAAGACTCGAGAGGAGAAGCCCTGAGAGACTCGAGAGGGGAAGCCCTGAGAGGCTTGAGAGGGGGAGGAGCCCTGAGAGACTCGAGAGGTGAAGCCGTGAGAGGCTTGAGGGGTGGAGCCATGAAAGACTCGAGGGACTGGAGCCCTGAGAGGCTCGAGGGGAGGAGGAGCCCTGAAAGACTCAAGAGGGGAAGCCCTGAGAGGCTTGAGAGGGGAGGAGCCCTGAGAGACTCGAGAGGCAAAGCCGTGAGAGGCTTGAGGGGTGGAGCCATGAAAGACTGCAGTGAGGAGAAGCCCTGGGAGGCTTGAGGGGAGGAGGAGCCCTGAAAGACTCGAGAGGGGAAGCCCTGAGAGGCTTGAGAGGGGAGGAGCCCTGAGAGACTCGGAGAGGCAAGCCGTGAGAGGATTGAGGGGTGGAGCCATGAAAGACTCAGTGAGGAGAAGCCCTAGGAGGCTTGAGAGGGGAGGAGCCCTGAGAGACTCGGAGAGGCTAAGCCTTGAGAGGCTTGAGGGGTGGAGCCATGAAAGACTCGAGGGGTGGAGCCCTGAGAGGCTCGAGGGGAGGAGGAGCCCTGAGAGACTCGAGAGGTGAAGCCGTGAGAGGCTTGAGGGGTGGAGCCATGAAAGACTCGTGAGGAGAAGCCCTAGGAGGCTTGAGAGGGGGAGGAGCCCTGAGAGACTCGAGAGGCAAAGCCGTGAGAGGCTTGAGGGGTGGAGCCATGAAAGACTCATGAGGCGAAGCCGTGAGAGGCTTGAGGGGTGGAGCCATGAAAGACTCGTGAGGAGAAGCCCTGGGAGGCTTTAGGGGTGGAGCCATGAAAGACTCGAGGGGAGAAGCCCTGAGAGGCGGCGCTCTGGGAGGCTCGAGAGGAAGAGCCCTGGGAGGTTTGAGAGGAGCCCTGGGAGGCTTGGGAGGAGGAGCCTTGGGAGACTCGAGAGGCGGAGGCCGCGAGGGCTCTGAGGGGCGAGCAGAGGCTGGCAGAGCCGTGGAAGACTCTGGGGGCAGAGCAGAACCCGGCAGAGCCGTGGAAGACTCTGGGGCGGAGCAGAACCCGGCAGAGCCGTGGAAGACTCTGGGGGCGGAGCAGAACCCGGCAGAGCCGTGGAAGACTCTTGGGGCGGAGCAGAACCCGGCAGAGCCGTGGAAGACTCTGGGGGTGGAGCAGAACCCGGCAGAGCCGTGGAAGACTCTGGGGGCGGAGCAGAGGTCGGTAGAGCTGTGGAAGACTCTGAGGGAACCTCTGCGGTCTTGAGCACAAGACGAGACTGGGGAGAAGGGGTCCTCTTCCTTCTCTTACGTCTTCGGCCAACAGGGGACGTGGCCATGGGGACGGTCGAGGCTACAGGCGCTGGCTCGCTGACCGTGGCGGACATGGGCGCTGGCTCGCTGACCGTGGCGGGCATGGGCGCTGGCTCGTTGGCCGTGGCGGGCATGGGCGCTGGCTCGTTGGCCGTGGCGGGCATGGGCGCTGGCTCGTTGGTCGTGGCGGGCATGGGCGCTGGCTCGCTGGCCGTGGCGGCATGGGCGCTGGCACGCTGGCCGTGGCGGCATGGGCGCTGGCTCGTGGGCCGTGGCGCTGGCTCGCTGGCGTGGTGGGCATGGGCGCTGGCTCGTGGGCGTGGGCGCTGGCTCGCTGGTCGTGGCAGGCATGGGCGCTGACTCGCTGGCCGTGCCAGGCTCGAGGCTGGGGCCGTGACAGGCCTCGGACTGGGGCCGTGTCTGGCTTCAAGACGGGGCCGTGTCTGGCTTCAAGATGGGGGCCGTGTCAGGCTTCAAGACGGGGCCGTGGTAGGCTTCAAGATGGGGGCCGTGGTAGGGAACGCTGGTTCAGTGTCTGCCTCCCCTACAGTAAACGAGGAACCAGCGTACAGTAGGGCGCAGGTCAATAAACTGAGCCAGGTTAAGGGAGCAGCGACCACCAGGCATGAATGATGAGGCTGGCTCATTCAGTCCATGTTGAAAAATGGTTTTCAGAGCCACCTCATTAAAATTCACCTGGTTGGCCAGGGCACAAAAATCCACAACATAAACCTCCAAGGGTTGACTCCCTGAGACTCCTCAGTCGGGCTGGCTCCATAATGTCGAGGGCGGGTTATGAGTTACACAACCGCTGCCTCGCATAAAAAACCCTTGGTCAGCGTCCGAAGAGCCATAAAACCTCTTCGGGGTGGAGAGTGCACGGCGCCAGAAATGCACTGGAGGCATAAACGGGCTCAGGGGCAGACACAGGTGAAATAGGGTGAAACAAATCAGAAATAGCGCATACCTGCTGCCCCTGGGGCGTGAGCGCGTGGTCATCTCTCCACACTGTAGCTCCTCGCGCCGAATGTGACTTGCTTCTCCGCTCTAGTGAGCTGCGCGAATCCTTAGCGCGGGGCATTGTGACTGTCTACGGTGAGGATGGTTATTCTGTAACCCGCTCTCACACACACACACAAGACGAGACAGTCACAATGTAAATCAAAACTGCTTTTATTTTTAAAGAGCAGACGAAGGTACAGTGGGGAAAATCCAGAGGGAGAATGGTCGAGGTAAGTGTAGGGTCAAAGCCGGGGTAATCAGAATCAGATTAGCAGGAAGGACTAAACAGGGGAGCTAGGGGAACAAGAGAGGCTGGCAAGCTAAGGGGTAACGAATCACAGGGGGGTCAAAACTAGACGAGACTAGCAGGGGGCAAAGACACGGGAAACTAAATACAATAACCAACACTGGAGAAACGAATGCGTGTGGAATATAGTGACGAGTGCAGGTGTAAACAATGAACAGGAGTGCAGATGACGCAAGTGCAGGTGTAAACAATGACGTGGTGATTGGGACGAGTGCAGGTGGTCATAATGTTCTGGATGAGAGCGGGAAGCGAGCGAGTACGCTCAGCGGAGTGCATGTGTGCCCGAGGGGGGAGATAGTCTACAAGCATGTGAGCTCGTAGGAGCAAAAACGAGCGTGCAAGCTCGAACGAGCAAAACGGGCGTGGAAGCCCGAGGGAGGAAAAAGAGCGTACGAGCTCAAGGGGGCAGAGCGAGGGAGTGGGGTTCGTGACATTATCATTTAAGTTCAACCTTTGAACCTGTTTTTCTTTTGGAAATTGAGCACTATGAATAAACAACATCTAAGTTCAGAAATAAAAATTGCAATCACAAAAAAACAAACATGAAGTTTCAGATAAAAACGTTAAGGTTAAGTTGATAAAAATTGGTGTTTAACGTTTAAACAGGTCAAATTGACCTGGAACTGGATTCAAGGCTTAAATAATGACATAATATAAATTTTTGGTTGCACTATTTCTTTATCATGCATCGCAATGCCAACCAATCAACTGAGTTGATAGATTTAGGTGAGAGAAGCAGTTTCATTGTTGCCCATGGCATGCTAAGGAAAATAAAATTGCAATATTGGAGTAGTGTTTTTACTAGAACAATATTTAAAGATGCTCAATTAATTGATTACTTGTGCACATTCTAATTGATGTACACTCACATGAGATAAATGCTATATATCAGTCTCTGCTTTATTCTACCTGGTTGCACATTCATGAGTGCTGCCATAATAAGATCATACGGCAAGCCGAATATTACTCACTATACCTCGATGTGCATGTTTACGTGCGCAGTAATACACTGATAATCACCAAAAGTCAGCTTATATCTGGTGGAGCAGATCCTTGCCTTATTCCACTGTAAACTTTATATGTTGCCCTTTAAACTTAGTCAGCCAGTATTATGCCACCCTGTTTTGTCTCTGAAATCTTGCATAAATATTTGACCTCCATGAGTCAAATCTCTGTAAATTAAATGATCAAATTAGAATACCTGCTGATCCACTACCCTTCCCCACCATAAATGATTGGACAATACTGATGCCTTACTTTCTAATGATGCATGTATATAATACTTAAGTGACTTTGATCCCATTTCTCCAGAGTTTGTTTTCCTTCACTAATGGCTGTCCTGGTTTGGAAGCAAACAGTCATTTTGCAATTTCATAACACATATCAGAATGGTCTCAAACAAGCTGGAATTCTGACCAACAGAGGGATTGTGGGATGGGGAAGAATTTACTGCCACCCACTGTAGAGGGGATTACCCCATCATTGAAAGAGAGAGAGAGCGAGAGAGAGAGAGAGGAGCGGCCTGCCCAGAGACAAACAGTACTCTACCCTCCTGCCCACAACCCTCAGAGTGCGTGCAAAAAATATGTAATAACACATTAATATAGGAAAGAGAGGATGTTTTATGGGACCAAAAGTGGCACAATAGTACACAGTAACAGGGCCCTTTTGGATAAAAGAATATTTTGAAATATTTTGACTTTTGTTGACACCAAACATAAATTTACATGCATTAGACAGACACATTTATACAAAGTGACTTCCCATTCCAACTATATACAGTATTTGATAATTTTGTGCATTCCCTGAAAGTCAAACCCATAATCTTTTTTGTTGATAGTATCTTTGTAAAAATGTTGGCATAACACTCTTTAATACTGTGGATTGAGTGGAACTTCAAATGATAAACACTAGAGATCATGAGTAATGAGATGGCTGTTCAGATTCTCAGTAATTAAATATGTTTTAATAGCTTGTTGGTCTATATAATCTTAACAAATAAGAAATAACATACTGTCTTAAAACCATAATTAATTCCAGTTGCAAGAAACAGACTGACTAGGATGTTTATGTGCGATTCATTCAGATTAGAGAATTGACTGATGTGGTCATCCATTACAAGACTGATCTGGTCATTGCCAGTAAAGGAGTCTCTAACTTTATTATAACCTCATAACCCCTGGTTTGGTTTTGCATTTCAATAAGGGTCTGGATGTGTGTTAAGTTAAAGCCCAAACATGGTCTGTAAACCAGTGTTTCCCAATCCTGTTCCTGGAGGAACACCAACAGCACACATTTTGGAGGTCTCCTTAATCAAGCACCTGTTTCAACTCATCAGCTCATTAGTAGAATACTCGAAATTGATTGATCAGATAAGGGAATGAGTTCCCTCCAGGAACATGGTTGTGAAATAATGCTGTAATCAAGATTATATGACCGGTCCTGACCCAAATTGACTGCTACCATACAATATAAATATATCTGAACATGGACCAAACCTGGCCCAAAGCCCAATAAAGAGCAACAGTCTGCTTCTGGAAGTAAAAATCCCATTTATTTTCTCTATAGATGAATAGCTTTTCAGCAATTTCTTTCAAACCTTTAGTGAACCTACCGTGAACTCTGTGTTTGTTAATCGATGGTGTGTGCTTCTGTTGAAGCCATCAGTCTGTTATTCCAACTTCATTGTTTAAAAGTAGTGTTTCCTGGTGAAGAACTACAATACCCATGACCCTGAAGGGAAAAATCCAACCAATCACGGCAAACAAAGTATGTGAAAACAGTTTGCAGCGACCGCCTACTTCTATGAGGCACTGCGAATGTCATAATTGAGTCTCCCTACATTCTCAAACTACTTATATATTAGTATATATATATCTCAATATTTAGTAATAAACCAAGTGTTTTGTTTTTGTACTGTAATACATTTTCAGTACTTCATATAGTTAATTCCCTCATTTAAGATGTCAAGTACAGAGTCTTGTACCATTTTTTTTTGTGTGTGTGTCAATTAATTGTCAACATTTTTTTTGTTTCAAATCCAAGTTTGAAGTGTTCACCTCGGAGTTGGTTGGTTTGGTTCATGGCTTAGAACTCTTATGAAATCCCAATTTTAAAAATACTTCTGGAAAAAAGACGGTTGTAAAACTGGCATGTACTGTTGCGCTCTCTAGTTGTCAGGTCCCATCGGGCTCAGGTCGAGTAGCAGACTCTATCTTTAGATAACTAAAGAAAAGTGAACAAACTGCAACTACTGTAACTTTCCATAAAGCTAAAGGATAGTATCTGTTACCTCTGGCCTGAAAGAACTTAAATCAGTTTGATTTAATTTTAAGTGTTCACTTAAAAGGCTTTGGAGCACTAACACACACTGTAGAATAAGCAATATCAGTACAAGAGGATACACTTTTAAATCAACTTATTTTAGAGAAACCCAGGGTTTTCACACCTTTTGACCGATTCATTCCACGACTTTTCCAGTCATGTATGATTCCTGGCTAAATATAATAAAAAACAAATAATTAGATTGCACCCACAAAGAGTAATTTCTGAAGTTTTGCTTCTGAAAGAAATATTTTAGAGCTGAGCACAACGACAAAAAATATATTCTCCATATTAATGTCCATGACTTTGTAGAATATTATTAGTTCCCAATACTTTTCCAGGCCTGGATATCAACATTTTATCCTGGGAATCCTGGGAACCATGACGAGTTACACTGCAACTTGAAGGGTTAATAAAAGTCTTATCTGAGGACCTTATCCAATCACTTTGCAGTTAAAGCTTATCATTTCAATCAGCCTGAACAAAGATTGTTGCTCACCATTTTCAATGTGCAATCAATCTTATGATTACCCATGCCAGGAAGGCCTATTGACTGTAACATGTGCCAAACCTATTGTCAGATACAGCCAAGACCAGAAGACCAAGATGTACAAGTTGAGCAATACATGGAGACATGATGCAAGATGTACTGTATAATCCTGCATGGCTAGCCAGTTTGCTATGACAGGAGATGAACCTTCAAATCATATATTAGTGCTTTAAAATGCTGTTCTATATACTTTCAAGCTGTTTATAATGAAAACCTCTGATTAACATAGAACATAGGTTGTTATTGGGAAACAAAATGTTTACAATGTACACATGTTAAAGGTTTAGTTTAACCAATAATGAAAATTCTCTCATTATTTTCTAAACCTCGTGATATCCCAGGTGTATATGACTTTCTTCTTCACCAGAACACATTTGAAGAAAAACAGAAAAATATCAGCTCAGTAGGTCCTTAAAATGACCAGTCTGGCAATTCTCCTGTTGACCTCTGTCATCAACAAAGCATTTCCATCCACAGAACTGCCGCTCACTGGATGTTTATTGTTTTTGGCACCATTCTGAATAAATTCTAGAGACATGTTGTGCGTGAAAATCCCAGGAGATCGGCAGTTACAGAAATACTCAAACCAGCCCATCTGGCACCAAAAATCATACCATGCTCCATCTCACTGAGATAATTTATTTTGATGGTTGATGTGAACATTAACTGGAACTCCTGACCGGTATCTGCGTGATTATATGCACTGCATTGCTGCCACACGATTGGCTGATTAGATAATTGCATGGATGATTTTTGGTGCCAGATGGGTTGATTTGAGTATTCCTGTAACTGCTGATCCCCTGGGATTTTCAAACACAACAGTCTTTAGAATTTACTCTGAATGGTGCCAAAACCAAAAAAAAACATCTAGTGAGAGGCAATTCTGCGGACGGAAATGCTTTGTTGATGAGAGAGATCAACAGAGAACGGCCAGACTGGTTTGAACTGACAAAGTCTACGATAACTCAGATAACCGGTCTGTACAATTGTGGTGAGAAGAATGGGCTGGCACTGTTCTGTGGCATGAGGGGAACCTAAACAATATAAGGAATACTGATCGGTGTTGTAACAATGGTTCAGGTTGGACAGATAAAAGAGGAAGTGGGAACCGGTTTCCACAGTTCATGTGAATCTGTTTTATTCACAAATAACCGGTAATTGCTGTACAGCTTCACTCAAGACACAAGACGGCTTTTCAACGTCACTCAAATAAACTGTCCACTTTTCAGATTTACACAACACAAGGCTCTCTCAGGGGACAGACACAAAGACTCTGGTCTGTTCTGATCTCCTCTCTCTGTGAACTCAATACTCATTGTGAACATAAAGATGGTAATAAGTCACAATTCAAGTGGATGTCCTAGGTATGACATTCTGAAGGATCGAACTCACAACTCCTATTGGATGAAACGCACAACACAACGCATCCCTTAACCATGATGTCATCGAGAGTAAAAAACCACGGAGATCCTTCTCGGAGAAGCTTGGCTTCCAGCGACAGTATTCGCAGCGTTCAGTTGCAGTAGTGCAAAACCGACCGATCTCGGCCTTCTTCATTCACAGGAATTCCAACAATTCGGACATTGTTTCGTGGCTACGATTCTCAAGGTCTTCCCATTTTTCCAAAATGCAAATCTATCTTGGTCACTGTCGGATTAGCAGTTAATTCCCTCACCGATGACTCCAGATAATGGATTCTCGACGTCCCCGATTCTTGTAATCAACTGCAATCAATTTAGTCTCCATGAAAGTGATCGATCTACGTATTACAGCAAGATCCTCCAAGTCCGCTCTGACCTTCTTCAGAATCACCGACATGCAGGACAGTTGACTGAATTGAGCTGAATTATCCCCGTTGCACCGTCCAAACCGAATCCCTGGTCTACAGCCCTGTCTGGGTTATCAGCTTGAGCACGTAAGATTCTTTTAATGTTTCCAAAGTCTGAGGAGTTTGAATTCTTTGACATATTGTCTTTATAGAACAGTTATGGATCAGGGTGTATAGAATCTCATCGGTTTATGACCTCAAAAGTATTAAAAACTAGCAAAGTGTGCAGAGCTCGCCATTCACACGTTCAACCCTCGCATGGTGCCACACAACTCTTTGTAGTGTGTTATTCTTGTGTTCAAGGCTATTGCTTGAACAGTTTATGGACCGCCAAGTCCACTCATTGGTGCTAATAATACTCAAGGTATTAATGAAACTTACTGTTACCACAAATGTGATTTGCTGTGTTGTCATCCAACCACGTTGGGCTGTTTGTGCATTTCCGCCATCGTGGGCGAGACCGGCACAGAGTTTATCCATTACAGAACCAACATCTCAAGAGTGATAAAACTAAGAGTTGCCATCTCTCCCACGATCGCTAAACTGGCTTCGGAGCTATCATCCTGTTCTCTCTTACTTGTACTAACCACACACACACACGACCCCTCACAAACATACCCACACATACATTTGGTGAGCATATAACTTGGTGATAGAGCCCAGCTTTGTCCCAAGTTATCATACCAGCAGAGACATGTGTTAAATTGGCAGATACTATTCACCAGTCTCTCCGCCCACATTCGCTGGCCGGAAACCTTGTGTAATATATAGTATATTTTTCAATATTCTAGTATGTTTCTTATATATCAAAATACTTATATGAGTTTCCTGGCCTTTGTGTGACCCAGGAGAGAGCATATGAGGTTACTAAAAGTGTTGATGCTGCAGAGGCCACAAAGAGCACCCAGCTGTAACAAAATAATGAGACTAAGGACCTTGAAGATAGACTAAAGCCAAGTTTCTACCAGTAAAAAGATATCAAAAGGCTCTGTGAGATAATGGTGGCAAATAGTATCCATTGGTTACAAAAATAACAAAGGGGCACAGAAATGAGGTAATGCCAGATAACAAACTGTATAGAAGAGGTGGTTTTGGACTAAGACAGTCAGAACGGACAGCTGGCCGGTCTCATGTTTGTTGGTGTTCAATAAACTACAACTTTGGCATCTGGAACTCAAGACTCCAAGAGTTTTCTTACAACTTAGAGAGATTCATCGCGATATTCCACGACAGATGTACTCTCCACGAGACCCACGTCAGCCATTTTGTGCCCTCCTTCTCTCCTTACACACTCACCCACACAAATACCCGCCTCTCATGTATTGTAGACTTGTTACCATATCTAATCACGTTACTGTTTAGTTTGTAGTTGGAAGTCGGAAGTTTATCGACTGAATTTTATTGATTATTAATTTATATTACAGCATCAATAAACTTTGTTATACTTTAAAGAGAAGTGTTTTGGTATTGTTCAGCATGCACCTGTGTCAAGGGCTGGCAGGAGATGTCAGTGCTCGGAATCAAGCCTTCATTTTTTTCCTTTTGAATGTCTATGTTCTCAGGATGTTGAATTCTTAAGAGAACAATCCTATATTGAGACTGTTATATTGTCTGGTTATTAATCCCTGATTCCAGGGTGGTGCCCTGGCAAAATGGATTTTGATAATTGATGGTTATCTTTGATGATTGTTGATTTGAAGGATTAATAAGCTAATGTTGATTCTAATCAATGTTCTATTGATTTTGATAATTAATGGTTGTATTTGATAATAATAATTATATTGATTTCGATCATTATAATTATATTGATTTTGATAATTAAGTTATCTTTGATGATTCTTTGAAGATTAATGCTATAATGATTGCTAATAACCAAACCCGCTCCTGAACGAAGCAGCCAACAATATAATGGCATAGACAAGCGGACTGTTTAATTGAATTCTTAACACATATCCTGTACCCCTACAACATTGTTCTTAACAGGGGAAACAAACAGTTTCTACACAGCTACCTTTTAATCAAATTGTTATTCTGATAATATAATTTGTAAGGAAAACATCTGTATTAAATTATAAGAGTTTAAAATTATTTACTGTGGCGTGAAGAAGCATTTTCACTAGATATTTGCTAGAAAAGAAATTGTATTCAAGAGAAACAAAAACACAAAATAAAAATAAATGCTGAATCGACAAAAGTAGTACATACATAAAATGAGTACATACATAAATATACACATAACAGTGAAACCATTTACAGTGTGTTGGTTGAGTGGTCTTTTGATCTCAAGTTGTATAATGCAGAGTATTATATATTTATTTTTATCCCCTTTTCTCCCAATTTGGAATGCCCAATTCCCACTACTTAGAAGGTCCTTGTGGTGGCATGGTTATTCACCTCAATCCGGGTGGCGGAGAACAAGTCTCAGTTGCCTCCACTTCCGAGACCGTCAATCCGCGCAGCTTATCATGTGGCTGGTTGTGCATGACACCGCATCCATGCACAAATTACCACGAACCCCATTGAGAGTAAAAAACACTAATCACGACCACGAAGAGGTTACCCCATGTGACTCTACCCTTCCCTAGCGAATGGGCCAATTTAGTTGCTTAGGAGACCTTGCTGGAGTCACTCAGTACACCCTGGATTTGAACTCGCCACTCCAGGGGTCGTTGTCAGCGACAATACATGCTGCATATCAGTGGATTTAAGAAAGGGTGAACAGTTGATACCATATTACACGATTTCTATGAAACAGATCGGACCACGGCACGAAACAGAAGCATTGAGTGGTGGTGGTGTTGTGGTCTAAAGCACATAACTGGTAAACTGGTAATCAGAAGATCTCTGGTTCTGGGTCTGTCCTTGAGCAAGGCACTTAACTCCAGGTTGCTCCGGGGGGATTGTCCCTGTAATAAAGGCTCTGTAAGTCGCTTTGGATAAAAGTGTCTGCCAAATGCATAAATGTAAATGTAAATGTAAGCAGAACACAAGTCTGTATGTGGGGGCGTGTTGTCTGGTGCCGCTCATGTAGATGCTACCTTAACCAGCGTCCACAACTGACTAGAGCGAAGAACAGTTAACTTAAATTATTGGTTATTGAGATTGATAAAAAAAAACTGCATCAGAGAACACAATAAATGGAATGGATTGAAAAACAAGCATTTTTTTTCTTTTCTTTTTGGAATCGAAGGTGCCGGAACACCATTCCAGACCACACCGGCCCAATTTAACACTTGCGTGTCTCACAAGCCAACGCAATCACGTCGAACAAGCATACCGCTGCTGGCCAGAAGTGATGGATTATAGTTAAAATGTACTTACATATTGATTTGTTTCGCATCAAAAGTGATTGTGTCTCTTTAGAAGACATTAATTTAACCGCTGGATTTGTATGGATTACGTTTATGCTGACTGTCTGTGATTTTTGGAGCGTCAAATTTCTGATC
This sequence comes from Xyrauchen texanus, assembly GCF_025860055.1. Classification (NCBI taxonomy): domain Eukaryota; kingdom Metazoa; phylum Chordata; class Actinopteri; order Cypriniformes; family Catostomidae; genus Xyrauchen; species Xyrauchen texanus. The sequence goes on along the minus strand of NC_068292.1, from coordinate 14,528,941 downwards.
ACCATCCAATTGCATTTTAAGGACCTACTGAGCTAAGCTATTTTTTTTTTCAAATGTGTTCTGCTGAAGAACAAATGTCATACACACCTGGGATATCATGAGAGTGAGTAAATAATTAGCCCTTTAAGCAAGAGTTGAGACTTTTGAAACTTTTTTTGTTAGCTGTAAATCATGTATTTTAAAATGGCTTTAATTATAAATGTAGTTTTGTACATTTTAGCCTGTGAACTTGGAATAAATCTTTTCCCTTTTTTCTCTGTTATTTTGACTCCAGTATATTTATATAAAACATGTTGAAGTTCAAAAGCAGTGATATGACTCACATTTAAAAATATAAGCAATGTCTAAAGCATCTAGAATAAACAATGACACAGGGAGCCTAGTTTCCAGACACACTATTAAGCTGTTTATGAAATTGAATAAAATCTTGCATGATTGCATTCCTTTGGGAGAGTAAGCATGCACTTTGTTTTTCCTCAGGATAATCCTGCAATAAAAAGAGAGGGATTCAATGACAAGTAAAAGTACTTTATTGATGTTTATTTTTGTTTGATTCAGTTTGTGCTGCAATAAAAAAAAGCACAATTTTACATTACAAAAGCATTATTGAAAAATCTGAAAATCGTTTTTCATTACACTAACGCTGTAGTCAAATCTGAAACTATATATTAGTGTCAAACATATTTTTACAAAATATACAACTTTTTTTATACAAAAGTCATAGATTCAATAAGATTAGATCCATACAGGTCTGTCATCTAGTCTTTAGTACTAAATGACAACAACAACAAAAAGATTTACAACTTGTGTAAAAATATTAAACAATTTACTCAAAAGTCTAGTAGTGTATAATTTCCCCAATGGTATAAATTAAAGGTGAAGCACCATGACAGCTCTAGATTACAGTTGTTCAGCAGCTTGGTAAGTAGGTACTGATTACATTGTACATCTAAACATGTCATTTGATAACTATAAGGCAACAACATTTTTTTTATTTATTTTTTTGCTTTAAGGAATTATTTTGAAGATGCATTATTGGTCAAACATGCAGCATGTGTATCAACGCTGCTTCAAAAACAATTCACATTGTTGAATATTCTACCTTTTCTAATGGAAATAAATTCTGATCTATTGATCATTCTGAAAGTGTTGTGAAAAATGTTTTTTTAAAGAAACAACTTTCAATATAACAATTAAATAAAAATCTGCCGGTTTAACTTATTTCACACCTTTCAACCAAGTGTTGGTTTAAAAAAAGGAAAATCAACAAGCATATTGCCAAAGACCATTGTGATTGTCAGGTGGATTCAACAGAAAATACCAGCATTATATATATAGGTATAATACTGATAAAGATATAGAGGTCAGGCAGATTTAGGATATATGAAATACCAATATCAAACGCTAGGTTAGGTTTAGGGTTAGATTATTCAACATCATCATTAGCATGTCAGTAGCAGGACATGAACTGCATTAATCTAAGCAAATTAGTATTGGCACAAAAGTGAAGCAGCATATCACTATAAATAAAGAAGGCTATGATTACTGTGTTCGCATTATCTGCAACAGCAATAGCATAAATGCTTAAACACCAGATTTGGCTATGGGTTTGCTGAAAACCCAAACAATTATCCAGTGAAAGTTTCTAGTGTCCATGGGAAAGTGGCAACCTTGCCTGAATGGTGCCAAGTCTCCCATTCACTTGCCTTCTTGTGTGTGTGACAGGTACCTGTGAAATGAAAAGCCTGAGGTTACACTATTTTTGTCATTGAACTGAGAAACAAATGCTTTGACAGATATATTGCAAGGAAATCAAAAACTTTTTTTTGCCCCAAAACATAAAAGTTTCTGGTAAGTAAATTACAAGAATTATTAATTCAATTTATTATTAATTCTGCATGAATAATAACATCCAATACAAGATTATTTTAGAATTAGAATTAAATGTTACTCAAGATGTGTTTGCTTTATAACGTCTAGGTTACTGTTGTAACCTCCGTTCCTTTCTCTACAGATGTCATAAAATATGATGTATCAAGTTCGCCGCCTGTCGCTCACTTCGACGTTGTGTCGAAGAAGCGACACTAGGGGTCTCTCTTGAGAGCCTCACACATCTCTGAACTTCAGAAAAGGTCAATGAGAAATTGGCAGACAGAAATTGCATGTCCCTCCCCCAGACATACGGGTATAAAGGGAGGGAAATATGCCTCTGTCCATTCAGGTTTTGCACTGAGAATGAGGTTCGGCCATAACAGTGGCTTGGTTCAGCGTCATGGCCGGGAGGACAAATATGCGTCTGTCCATTACATGCATCTGTCCATTCAGGTTTTGCACTGAGAATGAGGTTCGGCCATAACAGTGGCTTGGTTCAGCGTCATGGCCGGGAGGACAAATATGCGTCTGTCCATTACATGCATCTGTCCATTCAGGTTTTGCACTGAGAATGAGGTTCGGCCATAACAGTGGCTTGGTTCAGCGTCATGGCCGGGAGGACACAACGTCTCGTTCCCTCCATCAGGTAACAGAGATTACAACAGTAACCTTGACTTTCCCCGTCTGTCGCTCACTTCTACATTGTGTCAAAGAAGCGACACTAAGGGTCCATATTCAATCACACCATGTTTGTGTGCTGCTGATGCAGGTGCAGGAAGGCAGTTGCATGCCAAAGCGACAGGCTGCGTCAGACTGCATGTACTCTTCCCCAAAGCCCCATAAAATTGTCATAAACCATTTAGGTTCCCGGAACCCGAAGGGGGGAACAAAGTGACGTGCAAAGCCTTTCCAGGAGCCAGCGGCTGCGTGCCCATTGCTCACGGCACCCCAACCCTGTTTGGAGGTGTCTCTGGTGACCAGAATGCGTCAGGACACCTGCTATAGGGGGACTCCTGTCCGTAGAAAACAAGAGGTCTGTCCAGGGGTTGAAAGTCTGGTGGCAGGCGGGGGTTTTGAACACACGGTGCGTGCTGTGTCACATCTCGGGAATGAGTCTGGAGTCTGGAGCCAGTGCTGAATCGGTCTCCTATGCATCATATGCGCCATACCTGGCTTGATCAAGGTGAGGCATTTCAGCAATGACTGCTTGTGGTCGTTGGTGAGGCGGGCTGTCATTGAGACGGAGTATAACTCCATGCTGAGAAAAGAGATGCTCTGAACCAGGGCGAGCTTGCTCTTTTCCCAGTTCACCTGAAGCCCTAGACGGCTGAGGTGCCTGTGCACCTGGTCCCTGTTGGCGCAAAGTAACTCTTGAGAGTGGGCCAGGATGAGCCAGTCGAGGTAGTTAGTATGCGGATGCCCACTTCCCTTAGCAGGGCAAGGGCTGCCTCTGCGACCTTCGTGAAGACGCGAGGGGACAGGGACATGCCGAAGGGGAGGACCTTGTACTGATACGTCTGGCCGTCGAACGTGAACCGTAGAAAGGGTTGGTGGCGAGGCAAGATAGAGACGTGGAAGTACGCATCCTTCAGGTCTACCGTTGCGAACCAATCTTGATGTCGGACGCAAGTTAGAATGTGTCTTTGCGTGAGCATTTTGACTGGGAGTTTGTGCAAGGCCTGGTTGAAATCTCGCAAGTCCAAGATCGGTCGTAAGACCCAGCCTTTCTTCCAAAGGGGGTGCGGCAAAGAAAATAAACTGAACTGAGGATTCTCATCCCAGCCCTCCACCGGGGGACGGTGTGGTCTGTCTACCAGCTCCAGAGCAAACGTCTCGTTCCCTGGGTCGTCCGTCTCAAGAATGCTTGGGAGCCTTCCTGGTCCTCGAGGACGTTCGGGAGACCGGGGACGTGCGCTTCCTGCGTGGTGTTCAACACTGGGGCTGAGAGCTGGGCCCAGGTTGGGGCGGTAGGATGCCATCGGCGAGCAGACAGAGAACGGACCACGCTGGTGGAGAGGCGGGGCACAATGTGAGAAATGGCCTCCGTCTGTTTCTTCGCCGCTGAGAACTGCTGGGTGAAGTCCTCCATGGTGTTGCCGAAGAGACCGAACTGGGAGATAGGGGCGTTGAGGAAGCGTTCCTTGTCCACGTCCTGCATCTTGACCAGGTTCAGCCAAAGAGGACGTTCCTGGACCACGAGAGTGGCCATCTCCTGCCCGAGTGTCCACGCTGTGACCTTTGTGGCCCTGAGGGCGAGCTTGGTTGCTGAGCAGAGTTCCTGCAACACGTCGGGGTCTACCGAGGTTGGCAGGTGGTTCGTGGTGATCTACCAAGCAAAACAGAGCACGCTGCTAGCCTCCATCGCCAGCCAGGTCGTCATCAATCCCATGGGATAAAGAGCGATGCTGGGGGGGGGGGGCGGCGGCTGGAGTGGCGTTCCTCTTTCAGAAGTAAATGTTGTCATGGTAAGGTTCTCGCAGTGAGAACACGAACCATCCACAAATGCTGCCTTGGTGTGATCGCTGCCCAGACACACGAGGCAGCGTCTGTGACCGTCAGGAGTGGAGAGAACTCGACCGCATCCAGGAACTATACAGGGGCAGAAGGGCATATTTATGAGGACGTTCAACACCACTGTGTATTGCTCTTTTAGAGAAAATAAACTCTTTTAGGGCTGTCGAAGCGCCATGGGGCAAAGTTGCACTGTTGTGCAGAAAAGGAGAAATTCGCTGATATGCGTAGATAGATATGCCATAGATCCAACAGCATACGCTCTGTAGAGATGAATGCAACAGTCAATGAATACAGCTCGCTGATCACACAAACGTTTGGCTCCGAAGGAAAAATCTGAATGGACAGATGCATATTACCCTCCCTTTATACCCTTATGTCCGGGGGAGGGACATGCAAATTCTGTCTGCAAATTTCTCATTGGCCTTTTCTCAAGTTCAGAGATGTGCAAGGCTCTCAAGAAAGACCCCTAGTGTCGCTTCTTCGACACAACGTCGAAGTGAGCGACAGGCGGGGAACTTGATACATCATATTTTATGACATCTGTAGAGAAATTTTCAGTATAAATGTTTTTATGGAAAAAATAAATAAATAGATAAATATATATTTATTAAAATCAGCTTTGTACTTTGAGAAAATATCATAATCTTAAAAAAAAAAAAAAAAAGCTAAAATTGCTGTGTAGTCTTTTGAAGAAAAACTGTTTATGTATGTATGTTGATGTCTTCGGTGTTAACACCTATTTCAGAAATGTATAAAAGAATAATGCAGTAACACTTTACAATCAGGTTCCATGTGTTAAAATTAGATAAAATGTGTTATCCTGGATTAAGAATGCACAATAACATTAAAAATGTTAATTGATAACACTATGGTTTATTGCTATTTCATGTTAGTTTATATTGCATTTACTAAATGTTAATATATACAACATTTCATTTAAAAAATATATTAGTAAATGTTGAAATTATAACCAATAATAACAAATTCTATAAAATGTTTGTTCATTGTTAATCATGTTAACAAATGTACTTTACTAAATGTTAAGAAATGTAACCTTATGGTTTAGTGTTACCAATAATGCCAACTTGCTGCAAAATGTAGTAAATATAACAGTACAATACTGTAAACCATTGTTATTCCCTATATTTCTGACACAATCTTACCTTCCGCAGACGTTGGGCTCCAGAGCCTGAGCGGATAGCCTCCAGAAGAGCCTCTCGGGCAACCTCTGGGTTCCTGACAGCGGGCAGCACTAGAAGTGGCTTGGATGGAGCAGGAGGTGGAGGTGGGGGTGGGGGTGGGGTAGGACTAAAGGCTGGAGGTTGGGGTGCTGTAAAAGCAGGAGGAGGGGTGGTAGGAGGTGAGATAATATCTCTCTGGACATTTCTGTCCTCCTCAGCTTTCTTGATCTGCTCCAGCTCTTTAGCTGCTCCTGATTTGGTCTAAAAGAAACAACAATGAAATAGTCTACTGACAACCACGCAACATGTAGTTAAATCAGCTTTGTACTTTGAGAAAATATCATATTTTGTTCTGTGCAAATCAGTGCAAACATTCACCAGTGACTAATGATTATGAGAGTCCTCATCTGATTTATATGCAATATAAATAAATATATATGTAAATAAAACAACATGGAAACTTTACCTTTGTTATGTTTGGTTTTTAGTCATAATAAAAAAAGGTTTTTAAATGTACTTTAATAGTACTTCAGTATAGTTGCCTATCTTTATTGCATGCTGAACCATGGGCAGCACTAGGGCTGAGACACCAGGGCTTAAGTGACGAACGTTTTCCATAAAGCCCTGAATGTTTTTATCACCTTATTTTTTAATATTTTAACAATATATTTGAATAATCAAGTAAAATATACAGTATAAACAGTATAAGTATCTATATCTCAGTCCAGTTGACTTGGCCACTGAGTTTCCTGTTGCCCTGACCTCTAAGCCATCTAAGTCCCTTGTTGCCCTGACCTCGGAATCCTCAGCAACTCTGACCTCTGAGCCTTATAAGTCCACAACTAGCCTGGCATCTGACACGGTGGCCACATCACGTGGGTAACCAAGTATAGGTTTGCAAACATTAATCTGTTTACCATGGTGTTGCATGCCCAAGTGTACCCTTGATCAGGGAATCAAGATCCAATATTCATGCCTCAATGCACAAGTTTTGTCATCCGATGCTGTGTCTCTGACACCAGAGGTAGGCATAGGCATCTGCATTTCAGTATTTTATTAACAGCACAATGGATTTTGCTGCTCTTATTTAATAAATGATCAAATCAACCCGGGGGTACTAATTCCTATATCACAGTTATGTTCATGTTTTATTAAGAGATATGGCATCAATACAGTGTAGAGAGTTGTTTTGGGTTCCTGTAATCTATTAATTCCTTATTAGTGATAGGAATATGTTTCTAAAAATATCGAATATTCAGTCGACTGAAGCTTTATACGTCATGCATCATGCATATACATTTCTGGTTTGACAAAAGCTTTGTCATTAAACATCACATCATTATTCACAATTACATCTTTGCCCTTTCTATCTGCATATTGCAGCATTTACTAGTCCCTACACTTTTCAATTGTCTAAGAATTCAATTGTAAGATAAACCATATAGACATTTTCCATTCCAAAACTTTCATATTATTTGATGTTGTAAAGCAGTCAATGGAAAGGAGGAGGCGAGAACCGGCTTGACAATATAAATCATATTTTAATAATAAACTTAAACAAAAGACACAAACACACATGACGGACATGTCCGTAAACGATCTCTCTCTTCTGCACAACCCTCCGCCGTCAGCCTTCATCCCTCTCGGAGGCTTGATTAGCCTGATAAGGGACTGGGTGTGTAGAATCACGACCCAGCCCCACCCTACACCCTGCCACAGATGTCTATGCTTCTATGCAGCTGAACAGTCCTGACTTTGCAACTGCAAGTAGGCTCCTCCTCCAACACATTCATACTACCCCGGTACTCACTGCTACATTCTCTCCTTGGGCAGTTATGTCTAAGACTTGCAACACCGCAACACGGTGCTCCTGCTAGTGGCCAATGCATCTTTTTAGAGCATCACAAGACACAGCAAATGTGGTTTGGAAATAAATTAATTAATTCCCTTCACATGGCAAAGCACCGTTTATCTTTGCAGGGGTACTGCACAAACACTGCTCGCCCTCGTCAGAGGGCTCTCTAATCAGACGCTATTTATTGTTCGGCAAAGGGTTTTTCACAACAACGTCACCCTTAACATAGGGCTCAAACGCAAAGTTGCTATACTTTGGCAAGAATATTACACCATTAACACTGACCTTTATCAAAGGGCTCAAACACATACCTAGTTTATCTTTTGGCAAAGGGTATTGTACAACAACGCCGCCCTTATTATAGGGCTGAAATGCAATGTTGTTCATCATTTGACAAAAATATTTCACAAAAAACAGCCACCCTTGTCTCAGGGCTCATAATCAAACATTATTTACTTTCCGGCAAAGGGTATTGCACAACAACTTCACCATTATTGTAGGGCTCAAACGCAACATTGCTCATACTTTGGCAAAGATAAAGCACATTAACATTTACTCTTATCGAAGGGTTCAAATGCAAACGTTGTATATCCTTCAGCATGGGCTATGGCACGAACAACATTCGCCTTATCAAAAGGCTAAAACACAAAGTATCGTTTATCCTTCTGCAAAGACACTGCAGAAAAAAGGCTCACTCATTCCTAAGGGCTCAGAAATTCTCATAAGCAGCATACGTAGAGTATGGCACAGTTGTAGTAAGTATTACGTTCATATACAGGCTATGTTTACATCATTAATTTATATTTCTTCTTTCAGATTTGTCCCTCACCTTCTGAAGACCTGGAGTCTAATCAATTGGTTTGGTATTTTCTTTTGGGGGAATAGGTTTAAATTAGGTTATATTTTCTTTTGGGGTAAGTTCTGCTCCCCTGTCATCATCACCTCTAGCAGGATCTGATGGTTCACATCAGCATCAGAGTGCCAAACAGTGGGATGGGGCTTATGCCAAATTATAAAAGTATAATTTAATTTGTATTTATTCCAATAATCTCAAGTCTTTCTGATATAAATGTAAGTGTAGTTCTAGAAAGAAGATCTCAGGATTGCAGGATCTAATCACAGCACAACTTCCACTTTATAAACCTGCGCAGATGCCTCTCATTGTTCGCATACTTATGTGTTTTCAACCCCCAACCACCACCTCACCCCATCACCACCAGTTTAGGTCTTGTCCAAAGTAGGGGTAAATTTAACCATAAACCGGGGATTACGCCAAGTGATATAAGTATCTTTTCATTCATATTTAATACAATAATCTTGAGTCTTTCTAATATATATTTTTTTCTTTCCAGAGGTTCAAATAAAATAATACAATGTAAACGGACTGTACATATTTTTAATTCAAGAGTGTAATATACAGGCTCACTAATGTCACCAGTTCTGTTGTATTGTACCAGATATTCCAATTAATTTCTTCTAATAATCCCAGATAAAGGATTTGATCATGTTTAATATTTTCCAGCATAATTAATCAGTACAGCTATACAATTTCTGATGGATCAGTTATGTTTGATGTTGGTATGTAAACACACATCCATCTCTGCGATTTCTATGGACATCACTTATTCAACATAAATCCACTGTAAACATTACAGATGTACAAAGTACTTTACAGACATATGTCAGGAAAACTAATCCCATCCGAATAGGGCTATACACACCGATATACTGGCAACTATCAAAAACATCTTATTAAAAAAATACACCAACGCAAGTAAATGTGTTTACATGAGACTTGAAACCAGAATTTAAACAGGCATGTATTCAACACTTACACACATTAGATATGTCAGTAAGGATGCTGGTAAAGGTTATTTATGTGTCGCAAAACTGGGGTAATGTGAAATGTGTGTCTATTGGTTTTTGCTTTTACCCAGTTTAAGGCCTTCATATAAAAAGGGAAATCTGCTTAAAGCATGACTTTAATAACTTGTCGGTTTATTAAGCATAATCGGTGTAAGATCATGCATGTAAACACGCTCAAAGTGAATGCAACTTAACACTCTGGTTACACTGCAAGTTAGCGATGCAATATGACAAAAAAAAAAAAGAAAAGAAAAAAGAAACTACTGCTACTCCCTTTATAATACAATTTTATATTACTAAGTTGTGTAAGTCTGACAAATATTTAGCTTACCTTCTTCAGTCTGGTGGAGTTTCTTGGAGCTCTTATCGCAGATAGAAGTGCAGAATGCTCACTCTCTACATCAATGAAAGATGGATTTTTAGCAATGTAACTGCTAGAACAATCAGATACCTGGACAAAATACAAAGAAAGATTTTAAATTCCAATAATTTTTCTTCAAGTAAACTCATTTTTCAGCAAAACTATTTAATCTTATAAGGATGTTCCAAATAGGAATTAACTTCACATGCACAATACAGTACATGCTGTGATTCTCAATTCTCACCTTTTTGAGACTTTCAATTCCCTCCCTAGACCGAATGGCCTCCATTAGCGAGCTGTGGAGAGAAGTTTCCTTCTGGACAGGCTTAAAATCAACAGGCTTGAACTTCTTAACTGGTCCAAATGTGTTACCCTGGTTTGGTTCAGATGGAATCTCTGATTTGTTTAACTCTGGCTTCTTTGTAAGTGGTGGACGTGTGGTGTCTGTTAGCATCTGTCGAGGTGAGGATGTGTCTTGGAACTTATTGATTGATGCATCTTCTTCTGATGAAGATTTAAACGGTATAATATGAGTGGAAATATATATTGAAGGCTGGACTTTGTTATATATGGATTGTGAGTCCATAGATTTGGTTCTGTCTCCCCCATGAAGAGTGCCTTTATCAACACTACTAATCTGTTCAGAACCTTTTGACTTTTCCGCTACATGACTGGGGTAACTTAGCGAGCGTTTAGGGCCAGCAAAAGAAGGCACTGAACTTTCTGTTGGTTTGAAAGCAGTAGCAGGCTTATGCAACCCCACTGGAAGTGTGTTTGTAGGTCTAATCTCATTATTAAAATGTTGATAGACACGTAGTTTTTGAACACCAACATTAGACTCTGTTGGCTCCGGAATGCTATCTATTTTAGTGCTGAGGAAACCATTGTTTTTAGCAATGGCCGAAGCTACATATTGGCTGGATGTTCTTCTGGAGGGTTTAAGAAAAGAGAGATCTCGCTTTTCACCTGTGAAATAGGAATTCTCTACAGGCTCTGGAATCAATGGCTTACATGCCACTACTGATATGGAGTTCTTTTCTAATACATTAATCTCTTTGATTGCTTCCTCAGGAAGTGATTTCTCTGAAAGTTTAGAGACTCCAGATACAAGTGAGGGTTTGACCACATCAGCTTCATTATTCTTCACCACAGGTCCTTGGTTGGTTGTAGATGACTGGTCTTGCTTCTCTGCAGGGCTCCAGAAAGCTTTGGCTTTGCCCTGTGAGGATTCTGTAGCACAAGTGGCCCCTTCAGGGCTGCAGTGTTTTTCTGGGGCCGTGGTAATCATTCTTTTTGTAACCATGTTGCCCTGTTCATCAATCTTAATGGCACCTATGACTAGAGAGCCCACAGGCTTGGTTGTCTGGGACACAGCTGGCTTGGGAGGAATGACTGTGAATGTTTTCGTTCCAAACCGAGAGAAGGAAATCTGGGTGATCTTACCCTTAGTTGCTGGGGCTCTGTTAATAGGTCTTGTGTCTTCATTAGCAGTCTCTGTGCTATGTCTTCGGACCATAGGTGCGGGCTTTAATCTGTTCTCAGGAATATTTTTAACACTTAGACCTGTCTGATGCACAGCAGGACCTTGAGGTTTCTGAGATAAAATGTCTTTCTGGCTCTTTAGGTCATCAATTTCAGCTTTATTGTTAGTGTCAGGCTTTAAGACAACTTTCTGTTCCTTATCATCTGTGAGCTTAGTCTCTTTTGACCACTTCTGATTAACTGAAGATGGACTCACGTTTTTCTCAACACCTGTGAGCTTAATGTTTTGGGACTGCTTCTGAGTGGCTGAAGATGGACTCAAGTTTTTCACCTTTGTAAGGCAGGCATTGTTGTTTTTCGTTTGGATGGCCTCACATGGTGTACATGATTGGCGGATGACGTTTTGAGTGCTGCACAGCAACGTCGTCTTAAACTCACTCATGCTGTATCGGTTGTCATCAGGAACTTCGTCAATGGTTGTTACTGGAATATCCATGTCAACAATGGACACAGGGATTTCATTGTCTACTAAATCAGATGCTCCGTCTGACTGAATGATGTCTAATATGCAGAAAAAAACAGTTTTTAAGTAATTTAGACATTCATAGGGCAATATTGTGCATGTTATCAAGACTAAGTAAACTAAGTAAGTTTTCTGACAGTTATTATACATCAAATTGAAGACTGCTTCCATTAGGGAAACCTAGGAACAGATATGATCAATTACTAAAGAAGCACAACTGAGTGGTTGAAAATGTTCCTTGGCTGAAAACTTTCTGCCAAATGTTATCCATAAAATAACTTGCCTTCAAGATTTGCATCTAAATCGGTCAGGGTCAGGTGTATCTGAGCGGTGATCTTTGGGTCATCTTCATAGCTATTGTGTCTCTTGACTGGCTGATGTCCTCGCTGAGTATTCGCACTACATGGAAAAAAGTGAATAATACATCTCATTTGGGAATTTGTAAAAAGCAACAAGACAAAAGGCATGATACACTTTTGTAAAGCGTTCCTATTACTCTGATACTCTTATAGTAATACTGCATGTGATATTTGTGGCATATTTGTTAAGCTATTGGATGTGCCTTCAGTATATCTTGTGTCTGTAGCAAACAGAAGTCTCAAATAGAAGGTTTGTGTCAGACCAATGGTGGATAAATGACAAAAATGTATTAGCCATCATTATTTCGTAATGACCAAGAAACTGTATTTTGCATTATTTGTGATCCTTGGACAATGAATTATTCAGCAGTTTTTTAATGCCTATTTGAAACAAACGGTAGGTCATTGTGTAACTCGCAGCATCATATAAAAGATGAGCCAGAGTCCTTCTTGGTAAAAATGCACAAAAATATGAAGACCTATGATGACTGTGTGTGTATTTTTCCTTTTTGGCTCAGGTGGTAGAGCGGGTTGTCCACTAATCACAGGGTTGGCGGTTCGATTCCCAGCCCACATGACTCCACACTGAACCCCAAGTTGCTCCCAATTGCAGGCTAGTGCCTTGCATGGCAGCTCTGCCATCATTGGTGTGTGAATGTATGGTGAATGAGACGCAGTGTAAAGCGCTTAGGTAACCGCTAAGGTAAAATAAAGGTGCTAATAAAGGAACAACACACATTTTAATTGCTCTTCATTTTTTTTTCCAGTTTCATTTGAATTTCAAAGTTTGAAATCAACATGTCCTGCTTTATTGTCCTGCTTAACACAAAATACATCACATTATGTAAGGCTAAAATGGTTGCGAATGCGGTTTCATGTTAACTTTCAGGTGGTAGCTAGTTTCTCGCTGAAACCAATCTGGTTTAAGACAATGACCAGCTTCACTACCAGTAGATGGAAACCTGGCTGAACTATTTTGATAAAGTTTTTTGTTTAATATGAAGGTCTGTTTCTTAAGTGGAAAGGTGAATGCATGTACATGCACATGGGCATACCTGTGTCTGGAGCCCCAGGTGGCACAACCCTCATCGCTGTCACTGGAAGAGTCTTTGGACTGCTTCACACACAGAGCTGAGCCACTGTTTAGAGACATGATGCCCACATCAGATTGAATCCTTCCAGATAGAGACACCGGACCCGGCTCTTCAGACATGCCCTCTGATGCTGCATAGCCCTGGTCTGCAAAACTCTCATTGCTGGCCAAAGACACTGTCTCAACCTCCTGCTCTGCTTTCTTCTCCAAGACAGTCTTGTGACCTGAATGCAGCCAAGCTGAGAGAGGAGATAAAACGCCATTGTCATTGATGCCATGATGGTATTTTAGATTGGGAAAATTATGTTACATGCTTCATTAAGTCACCAGGACCACAGAGGGGTCTAAAATGTTCCTGTACACATAATCTATGAAAGCATGCACAATGCAAAAGAGGGGATGAGGGAAAAAGATGACATATCTAACAAAGACAGGCGTGAGATTGCAGGCAGTCAATAATTAATTCCTCTCAAAATTATTTTAAAGGTATAGTTCACCCAAAAATGAATTAACCATTTACTCACCTTCCAAATGTTATTCCAAACATATATGAGTGTCAGTCACGATACACTTCCATTGTTTGGAAAAAAGATGGAATAAAAGTGAATGGTGTCTAAGGCTGTCAGACGCCTTATATTTTGCCTTTTATGGTTCACATAAGAATGTAATTCAAATGAGTTTGAAACAATGCAAGGGTGAGTAAATTAATAAAAAATTTTGGGTGAACTAATCTGTGTGACGTCACATGGAGTACTGAATCTTCAAAACAAGAGATCAATCTACAATGTTTGAAGTTTCTTTATATTGCAAATATTATGCTGAGGCAAGCATCACTTTTAATATACTCAAGGTCCTGAACAAAACCCTTTCCTGAAGTATTAAACTTCAGGGCGTAACTTAACTTTAAACAGATTTTTATGATTTTAAAATCAATAAGCCTGTATGTTCTTATTGTGAACCTATAAGCCTATAAATTAAATTAAACATTCAATTATTGTTTTTCTTTCACGGCAGCAGCATTGTTTCTTCGTGCTGTGTAAATGTTAAAATAGAGAATAAAATAGTGACATCTTCCTCAGATTCCAAGTTTATTATTTACTAAAGCGTCAAGGGGAAATTACATTGTTGTGGAAAAAGTTGCTTACTGACTGAGCCACATATATAAAGAGTAAAGAGAATGCCACTAATACAGTGCAAGTAACAGCTTTCTAGCAATAAGCTGATTTGTGATGTCCACGTAAACGTAGTCATTGTAGGTGAACAAGAAAGATTAGTTCACTTTAAGGATTAGTTTAAAAACACTGAGAAAAAAAACATAAAAACATTCTCTTTCTCACCAAAGGAATGATAGGGTGAATAAAATCAGGTGAAATGCGGGTCATGGATTCAAGCCAAACATAATAAACCAAACAGAATTCAGTTTGTTCTCAAGAAATTGCTTCCCAACACCCTCATATTCTTCAAACTGAAGTACAGCATGCTTTTTCCTTCTCTCATTCTGCTGTTTCATCATGATTTTAGCTACTCTGACTCAATGATTTTTCTCTTATTCTCTAAACCAGTGGTTCTCAATTGGTGAACTGCAACCAACAAATGGGTTGCAACAGAAAAAATAAAATTAAAATACATTGCTAAATGCAAATACAATGCAACAAACCACATAACTGGACAATGTTAGGATCACAAAATGAATAGGCTATTTAACTTTTCAAAAGGAAGGAAAAAATTATACATTTTGGTGTTTTATTTTTTGTTTTGTTTTTGGTACTATGTAGGGTTGCAGCTTGATGTCCAATGTAAAATCTAGTTCCTGGTGCAATGCCAGTTGAGAACCACTGATCTAAACCCTAAAACCACTCACATAATCATCTGCTATTACAATAAATGCATCCAACTTTTCAGAATATTCAAAACAAACAGGAGAGATAAAAAAAGAAGTTTTTAACTGGAGGAACCTCTGGGTGAACTCAGTGAGTGAATATGTGTGTGTTAAGATTTGTATTTAATAGTTAGGCTGAGAAGAGGCTTGTTCCTGGATTCATTGTGACTCACAACCCTTTCCCAGCAGAGCTCATATATACGGCCAGCTGCAACCACAGAAAAATCAATGTAGAAACGCGCGCACATGCACACACGCACACACACACACTTTTGTTTCACTATATTAGCGAGGACGTCTCATAGACTTCCACTGATTTCATAGCAGTCTAATGATATTTTCTATCCCCTAACCCTAACCCTTGCAGAAACCTGTGCATATATGTAGATAAAGTAGATAGTATAGCTAAACATGATTTGGCTGATTTATGAGCCTTTTTACTAGTGAGGACCACCTAAAATATCCTCACTAGTGGGCTACCAGTTTCACTATATTAGTGAGGACATTTTCAAAAAGGTTGGCACTCACAAATATAGTGAAACCTGTACACACACACACACTATTGATTAGTGGCACATGGCATCTCGTGTCACGAGTTAACAATTTATTTTTATTTTTATTGTTTTATTAAATAAGTGCCGTAACCCACACTGCTAGGTCAGAAATGAAAGTTACAAACACAGTGCCTTCCAGAGTCACTAACCTTTACAACCACACCAAACGTGACAACGTGCTTGCATAGGTCCTTGTTTAGTAAAAGTATACACACTTATTCATGCAAATACACTGCAATACAGTAAATGTACTTTTTTTTTTTATATATATATATATAATTACATACACATTAATTTTGCAATGAATATAAAATAGTAGCATTGTCTTGATAATACAAACACCCATTCAAAGATCTCACCTTCATGCCAGCATGCTAATGAAACAAACCATCTTATGGGTAAACCACATCTTTCCTGGGGAAAAAAATCATTGCACAGTAGTGGTGTTCCATTTTACTGAATCCTTGGTTTATTTCCAGAGTGATATGGCATTAAATGCATATTAACTAACAGAAGCAATAAGTAGCATTTAATAAAAAATTCCTTAGAAATTAATAGCACCTTGTGGCACTTAATATAGATTGTAATTATGCAATGTCCTGCAGTGATAGTTTAATAAAAGCTTTTTTAAATGAGCATTTACTTAACATAACGTTTAGCAATCACTTAGCAGATTGATCATAGTAAACTGGCAAGCTAAACAGAAAAAAAAACTACCTATTGCCACTTAAATGTTGAATAGGGAGACAGGTATTCTAAACTTGATGCATAATAATTACTAATAGACCAATACATCAGTTAGACAATTAGCCAATACCTGTGCCAAATAACTTTGACCAATTTGCAGATTAGGTGGTCATTATGCCTAATGTCAGTTCAAACATCAAATGACAGTCAATAATGCTTGTATTTTTTTATTATTTAAATTTTAGGGGGGGGGTGTTTTAATATTAAAGTAATATTCTGGGTACAAATTTTGCTAAATCAACAGAATTTCAATCATCATGCGACTAAATATTATATATAACATATTATAGATTGGCCTCATTTACTTCCATTTTTAGTGACTCACTGTGACCCTGAATTTTGCTTTTTCTTTTTAAGAAAAGAAGGGACAAATAAAAATGTATTTATTGGTAATCAACATGCCACAAATGCTGTCTATTGAGCATAACTTGAATTGAAGCAGGAATATTCCTTTAAATTTGTCAAATAATGTTCATTATAATTAACCAATTTTATGAACATTCAATTCGGTATTATAAAATGTATAGCGGCATTATATCCGTTATTGTTCTCCCAACTCTCCAGATAGGCTTAGGTTCATCCAAAATGAAAATTCTCTCATCACCCTCATTCCATCCCATATGTGAATGACTTTCTTCTGCAGAACAGAAAACAAAAATTTTTCAAAGAATATCTCAGCTCTGCGGGTCCATTCTATGCAAGTGGATTGTGACCAAAACAAGGGCTGGGCATTGATATAGAATTCCCGATTCAATTCAATTCTGATTCACAAGCTCTCGATTAGATTCCAATTCGATATCGATTCATGTGGGTTTATTTCAGTTATAATGTCCCTTTTGCTAATGCTGTTAATTATACAGGGGACCTTTTAACTATAGGTACATTACGAAAATATTCATTTTACTGATTAGATTTGATTACTTTTTCATAATTGGTCACATTTTGGCTTTTTAAAAATGAACCAATAAATGTATTCAACCAATAAATAAGATATTATATTTCATATATTATTTTCCGTTACATATTTATTGTTAAATTGCATATTTTGTACTATTTGCAAGTAACCACATTGATTTGTTGAACATGTGCTAAAACCGTTACTGTCTTTTTAACAAAAAACTGCATTTCTGTAAACAGCACCTTTAAATGAATGCAGGTTAACTAGGGATGACTCGAATAGCTTTACCTCATCTGTGCAGTGCATTATTAGAATTTAATATTTTTGGTTGTTTTTTTGTAGTTGTTTACTGACTGTAAAGAACAGAAAGGGTATTAAAAGAGACTGTATTCAATGATATATGTGTTGCGTGGATCTCTTCTTGGTCACACATTACATTGAACAATTTTCCCTCTCAACACGCTGTGAAAGGATCTCGCTGCTAAACACTTCACGACTAAACTACACAAATACTGGTGAGTGAAATGTAAACATTTCCAGCATAAACATAATCCATCAAACTCCAGTGGTTTAATCCATGTCTTCTGAAGCGATCCAGTTTTTGGTGAGAACAGATGAAAATGTAATTCCTTTTTCACTATACATCATGTCATCATCAGTCTCCTTGGTGATCACGATTTTAAGCTCGATTACACTTCCTACAGCTACATTTAGCGCTCTGCGCATGCATTAAGCATTAAGTGTAATCAAGCTTGAAATCATGATGCCGCCTAGACACTGCAATAGCAAGATGTATAGTGAAAAAGGAGTTACATTTTGGTCTGTTCTCACCCAAAACCAGAGTTTGATGAATTGTTTATGCTGACTTCACAAAGTTCTGGCCACCATTCACTTCTAAACATTTTCATTTGTGCTTTCATATTGTTTTCTGCAGAAGAAAAAAGTCATACACATCAGGGATGGCATGAGGGTGAGGAAATTTTGGGGTGAACTATCCCTTTAACAAAGCATTTGTCAAAAAGTGCCCAAAATCTGTTTCAAAGTTTTTCAAAAGGTTATCAACTGCCAGTTGAACGTCAGGGTTAAACCATAAATCAAAACAGATTTTCCCATTTTTGTAAACATACAGTTTTATTATCAATATTTTTTTGTCACATCCTGTAAATCTGTGCTTTACCTACCCACAGATACATTGATCACCAGTGTGGTACAAAGGAACAGTTAACAGATTTTAAACAAAAGAGAACACTTTTTTTTCCCTTTTCCCCCAGAATGCAACAGCGTGAAGTGAAACCCGTTTCTGTTGTATGACCTGACCCGTGTACATGAGATTTGAAAACTGTGATTGACCTGTGAACATTACATTACTTGCTGTAACTTCCCTCAAACCATTTCAATTTGAGCTTCTTAAATAAAGTTTAATTAAGAGCAGCCCTCCAGACCTGATGCCAAACTCTGACCATGCTGTAAGGTTCGATTCCATCACCAGATTATTCAAGCTTATCATTTGTGATACAAAAAAGCTTTTATTTACAGACAAATAAAAATTGCTTGAGTCTCACATGTTGGCTTGCTTTAGACTTTAGAGAACTAAGCATAAGCCCTTTTCAGACTCATTTTCCTGAGGAGGTTAGGAAGATTTGTGTTTCACAGACGTACTTTGTGATTTTAATCCCGTCCAATCTGACAAGTCTGTGTTTTTCTCTCACAAAATCGGTCAAATTTACAGAGCAAAGTACCTCCTGTTTTTTGGCTAACTCAAAGATCTTCTGAGAAATCTAATCCCATCTGAATGTTTGTGACTGCTGATATTGAATTATCACAACATTTCTCCTCATGTATTTTGTCCTGCATGAACTAGCGTTAAGATCGCACTTATGCGTGGCAATCTTCTGCCTGCTGCACGCCTTTAAATATTGATATAGATTTTTTTGCCATCCGACAAAAAAAAGAAAGAAAATAAAATCAACAAAGAGAGTCAAATCGCAAAAATTGCTCACACTGGCCACTGTAAAAGCAGCGTCAGGCAATATACTCATCTTAATTCTTCCTATCAATTACATAATGTTATAATTATATAATTCACTGATTAGTCTTGTTTATTTTATTGAGTTTATTATAAGCAGCCACTTCTATAAACTCATGTGAAGTTTATTTTTAATAGGATTTTTTAAATATGTAATTTATAATGCATAATTAATACATTCAAATTAAATCAATTAAATAATTATTTATTTGATATTTTTTATGTAATGAGAAGTAATTTTAAATTTAAACAGATAACATTTAAAAGATGTGTTAACACCTAAATTGACGTGTTCAACCTTATGTAAAGCCCACATCTAGAAAAAAGACATTCGCACCTCCGTAATAAACATGGAGATCTTAGTCCTGTCCGAATCAGTACATGAAATCACAGACATCGGATGATAATAACTGTAACTTAAATGTCATTTAGAAAATGAGTCCCGTCCAAATAGGGCTATAGAGGGGGAGCAGCAGAAACAGAAAACAGAGACAGATGAGTAGAAACCCAACAGGCAGAGGAAGGTGAAGCAGAGGAAAGGGTGAAGCAGACAGAGATGTCATTTCACCGGCGTCCAGAGCGCAGAGAGACAGGTGCACAGCAGTAGACTGCAGAGGAAAAAGAGACAGATGAAAAAGCAAATATTGCCTGATTATATAATACAGTATATATACATGCGTACATTACTAATTTTGGTTAAACAATAAGCCATTCGAGGCCCTCACAACACCCCTTAACTGTGGCAAACTAATTTTAATGCACAACCTTGAGTGGCTTATTAATGTAAAATGACAGATACAATGAAATGATAAAAGACTTTTCAAAAAACACAATAAACTATTAATCCAGCAAGTAATATAATTTATATGGCATTAGCGGTTTACAGTTGCCATTAATATAGAATTAAAAAATGTACAGTCAAAATATATTGACTATTTTACAATGACCAAGAATGTGGCACATCCTAAATTTAAAGTCAGCCAACTATCTGTTATACAAATGTTTTTTTTTTTAATTATTATTATTTAGACAACAAAATAAAACCCATATGGTCCCTAGTTTGCTCTTTGTGGATTACTAGCACACATAAAATAGACCTTAATTAATCATTGCTTCTTTCATGTTCCAGTGTGCTTTTCTTCTTATAGTACCTAGTTCACAGCTATCAGACAACCTTCTGAGTTGACAGGTATGTTTTACGGTTTTGCTCTTCGTTTGACAGAATGCAGGTTTGAACATAACACGTTCTTGGCTACACTGAGACGATCTTCTGCCAGATTGTCAGTAGATGTCAAAGACAGAAGAGCATGCCAAATAATTCTGCTATGCCAAATCTAAACGTGTTTGTGAAATCATATCAGACAAGTCCAGAGATCTGCTCTTCCAACACAATGACTAATTTTCTCCAAATGGAAGTCCAACTTTGTTCATCTGACTTCTTATAACACAAGTTGGATAACACTGTTTACACCAACCTCTCATCAAAAAAAGGCAGAGCAAACAGTAAATTATACATGCTGAAATTAATCTGTAACAGTGCGGAAAGTCGGAACCATGGACGTATGGGTAATGAGTCACAGCTCTCACACGCAAAGTGGAAAATTAATGTCACATGATAAACACCATTTACAGGGGCACATCTGGGGGCACAAAATGGCACTTTTGGTTTTTGGCCGAAAGAGAAAAAAGGCTGAAAATATGAGCCGAAAATACCTCCTCGCCCCACCCCTCAGTGCTCAGATTTCACTCTGGATCGATCTAGCCCTTATCACAGCACTACCAAACAAAGGCCGATCATGTCAGCGGTGTGAAAATTCTTCAAAGTTTCTGATAAGGACATCAAATTTGCGATCTGCAGTGTTTATTCAGCAGAAATGTCAAGATATATATATATATACAGAGTACAGCAAGAGATTCTACAGGAAAGTGTCACAACTAGCGCAGCTACACCACAACTTTAGACGTATCTAGCGGAACTACGCCAGATACGACAATCCCTTGACTACGGTCGTATAAACAAAGACCGCTTTCCTTTGCTTGCGCGGATTGCGCACAGGTATTTATCTGCCCAAGCACCAGCACAAAGAGTGAGAAACTGTTCAGTGCAGCATCTCATGTTCTTGATGAGCTTTCTGACAGGAGAGACTGTCAGAAAGTTTAGCAACTTTTGTTCTTGAAGAGAAACCTGTCGCTTGTACTTAAATAGAAAGTGGTCCAATTTGATGTGTATAGCAATTACATTACACTTGTTCTTCACTTAAGGATATATCTGTCGTTTACAGTTGAGGTTGAGTTCAATTACTGTTGTTTTGCACAATAATTTTCACTTAAAGTGTACATACGTTTACATAAACAGAATAGAGCACTGATCTATATATATAATTATATAATATAGTTATATACACTCACCTAAAGGATTATTAGGAACACCTGTTCAATTTCTCATTAATGCAATTATCTAATCAACCAATCACATGGCAGATGCTTCAATGCATTTAGGGGTGTGGTCCTGGTCAAGACAATCTCCTGAACTCCAAACTGAATGTCAGAATGGGAAAGAAAGGTGATTTAAGCAATTTTGAGCGTGGCATGGTTGTTGGTGCCAGGCGGGCGGTCTGAGTATTTCACAATCTGCTCAGTTACTGGGATTTTCACGCACAACCATTTCTAGGGTTTACAAAGAATGGTGTGAAAAGGAAAAACATCCAGTATCGCGGCAGTCCTGTGGGCTGAAAATGCCTTGTTGATGCTAGAGGTCAGAGGAGAATGGGCCGACTGATTCAAGTTGATAGAAGAGCAACTTTGCCTGAAATAACCACTCGTTACAACCGAGGTATGCAGCAAAGCATTTGTGAAGCCACAACACGCACAACCTTGAGGCGGATGGGCTACAACAGCAGAAGACCCCACCGGGTACCACTCATCTCCACTACAAATAGGAAAAAGAGGCTACAATTTGCAAGAGCTCACCAAAATTGGACAGTTGAAGACTGGAAAAATGTTGCCTGGTCTGATGAGTCTCGATTTCTGTTGAGACATTCAGATGGTGGAGTCAGAATTTGGCGTAAACAGAATGAGAACATGGATCCATCATGCCTTGTTACCACTGTGCAGGCTGCTGGTGGTGGTGTAATGGTGTGGGGGATGTTTTCTTGGCACACTTTAGGCCCCTTAGTGCCAATTGGGCATCATTTAAATAACACGGCCTACCTGAGCATTTTTTCTGACCATGTCCATCCCTTTATGGCCACCATGTACCCATCCTCTGATGGCTACTTCCAGCAGGATAATGCACCATGTCACAAAGCTCGAATCATTTCAAATTGGTTTCTTGAACATGACAATGAGTTCACTGTACTAAAATGGCCCCCACAGTCCCCAGATCTCAACCCAATAGAGCATCTTTGGGATGTGGTGGAACGGGAGCTTCGTGCCCTGGATGTGCATTCCACAAATCTCCATCAACTGCAAGATGCTATCCTATCAATATGGGCCAACATTTCTAAAGAATGCTTTCAGCACCTTGTTGAATCAATGACACGTAGAATTAAGGCAGTTCTGAAGGCGAAAGGGGGTCAAACACAGTATTAGTATGGTGTTCCTAATAATCCTTTAGGTGAGTGTATATAGATTAGTGGAATAGAGGCCCTCTGCCATTTTGTGTTCTGCCTTTTAATTGAAAGATACTAGCTAAGTTCATTACTTGACTGTTGTTTTTCATATAATAGTTTTCTAAAACTTTACATTATTTGGATAATTGTTAATAAAATCTGTTAAATTAGATTTTTACAGAACTGAAAGAAGAAGAATATTTAATATAGTTTTAATATATTTTTTGTCCAATTTTGGTGTTACTTTCAATAAAAGTGTGATTTATTTTATTGGTTTGTAGTTTTTCTATTCAGATTCATTAAATTCATGAAATTAATGAAAATGTATAAAATGTATACAATTATACACAATTTTTTTTTATTTTTTAAATAGGTAAAATTTCGATTTCGGTTTTCGGCCAAGTGCATCCTGGATTTTCGGTTTCGGCCCAGAATTTTCATTTCGGTGCATCCCTAAAAAATATGGTTACATATTGCAGGTTTGTTTCTTGAATACATCAGTATTATGCAGTCCAAGAACGTTCAGCTCTAGTCAAGAAAATAACTTTTGTTTCCTTTGTGCACCCTCTTGAGTAACCCACCAAATTAGATGATTGGGCTAATTACCACTCCAATAAACAAAATATAAACACTCCAATATATAAATAAAGTATAAAATGTTTACTTTTTTAGTTGAAAACAAATACATTGAACCAGGCACTGTTTCCAGTATTGGTTTAAGTATATTCAAATGGCATGCACAGTGTTTCATAAAAGTATAAGATTAAAGATGCCTCTCTTAATTTGTCACTAAATATTCCTAAAAAAAAAAATACAACTGAAATATGCTGTTTGCTTATGCAGTCAGCTTCTGTGTACCTGTGTCCAAGTTTATAAAGTGACCCTCAAAACACTCTTCGCAAATAGGAATGAGACATACAATATGAAAAGAATCCAAAAAGAGGACAAAGATCACTTTGAAGAAGTCACAATGTTTCGTAACTGAGAAAACAGTCAACTATATTAGGGGCATAACACTGGCCTGTATAGGAGTGTCACAAAATAAATAATTACTTAGAATGTACCATATGACTACAAAGAGCACAAAATGTTTATTTTTTTGCAAAGTAAAGATTTTGTGGTCAGATGAGACTAACTAGGTTTTAAGGAAATTTCCAACACAGCCCACACCCTTTAAATAGTGAAATACAGTGCATCCGGAAAGTATTCACAACGCTTCACTTTTTCCACGTTTTGTTATGTTACAGCCTTATTCCAAAATTGATGAAATACATTACTTTCCTCAAACTTCTATAAACAATACCCCATAATGACAACGTGAAAGAGGTTTGTTTGAATGTACATGAAAATCACATGTACATAAGTATTCACAGCCTTTTCCATGACACTCAAAATTGAGCTCAGGTGCATCCTGTTTCCACTGACCATCCTTGAGATGTTTCTACAACTTGATTGGGAGTCCATCTGTGGTAATTTCAGTTGATTGGACATGATTTGTAAAGGCACACATCGGTCTATACAAGGTCCCACAGTTAACAGTGCATGTCAGAACATAAACCAAGCCATGAAGTCCAAAGAATTGTCTTTAGACCTCCAAGACAGGATTGTATTGAGGCACAGATCTGGGGAAGGGTACAGAAAAATTTCTGCAGCATTGAAGGTCCCAATGAGCAGAGTGGCCTCCATCATCCGTAAATGGAAGTTTGGAACCACCAGGACTCTTACTAGAGCAGCAAAACTGAGCGATCGGGGGAGAAGGGCCTTAGTCAGGGAGGTGACCAAGAACACAATGGTCACTCTGACAAAGCTCCAGCATTTCTCTGTGGAGAGAGGAAAACCTTCCAGAAGAGCAACCATCTCTGCAGCACTCCACCAATCAGGCTTGTATGGTAGAGTGGCCAGAAGGAAGCCACTCCTCAGTAAAAGGCACAAGACAGCCCGCCTGGAGTTTGCCAAAAGGCACCAAAAGAACTATCAGACCATGAGAAACAAAATTCTCTGGTCTGATGAAACAAAGATGGAACACTTTGGCCTGAATGGCAAGCGTCATGTCTGGAGGAAACCAGGCACCGCTCATCACCTGGCCAATATCATCCCTACAGTGAAGCATGGTGGTGACAGCATCATGTTGTGGGGGTGTTTTTCAGGGGCAGGAACTGGTAGACTAGTCAGGATCGAGGGAAAGATGAATGCAGCAATGTACAGAGACATCCTTGATGAAAACCTGCTCCAGAGCGCTCTGGACCTCAGACTGGGGCGAAGGTTCATCTTTCAAAAGGACAATGACCCTAAGCACACAGCCAAGATAAAAAAGGAGTAGCTATGGGATAACTCTGTGAATGTCCTTGAGTGGCCCAGCTAGAACCCAGACTTGAACCTGACTGAACATCTCTGGAGAGATCTGAAAATGGCTGTGCACCGATGCTCCCCATCCAACCTGATGGAGCTTGAGAGGTCCTGCAAAGAAGAATGGGAGAAACTGCCCAAAAATAGGTGTGCCAAACTTGTAGCATCATACACAAAAATACTTGAGGCTGTAACTGGTGCCAAAGGTGCTTCAACAAAGTATTGAGCAAAGGCTGTGAATACTTATGTACATGTTTTTTATTTTTTATAAATTTGCAAAGATTCCAAAAAAACTTCTTTCAAGTTGTCATTTTGAGGTATTGTTTGTAGAATGTTGAGGAAAATAATGAATTTAATCCATTTTGCAATAAGGCTGTATCATAACAAAATGTGGAAAAAGTGAAGCGATGTGAATACATTCCAGATGCACTGTATGATGTTGGTGGCATCATGTCATAGGTCTGCTTTCATACACAGTGACTGGATTACAAAATGAATGAAGTGGAGTGACTCAAGAACATAAAGGTGAATGCCCTGAAATGGCCCAGTGATTGCGATCTAATTGAGAATCTGTAGCATCTGAGTAACCTGAACAACCAGCAAGAATACATAGAAAATAATGGGCTAAGAACAGTCTAAAAACCTGGTTCAACCCTACCAAGAGACTTTGAAAGCTTTCATTACTGCCAAAGGTGGCTTTACAAGATTATACAGCTGCTATTGCAAACAGCATATTTCAATGTTCTATTTTTTGTTTCCGTCCTAAAACAATGTAAAATTAAAATAATCTCTAAGATTTTAATGCTGGTGAAGCTAAACTTAATTGTTTTGAAAATCAAATTCTGTTTAAGGGTCTAAACACTTTTACAAGGCACTGCATACATTAAGAGCGGTATACACAAAGTACAATCTTATCCATCAATTGCTTTAAGAGTTCAGAGCAGTTCTCTACATTTATGCACATTTATATTAGGTACGATTGTAGGTAGTCAGCTAATGTGATTCTGAATGTACTTGTACTCAGAGTAAATTAGAAGGAGAAAGAACATGTGTAAAGGAACACTGGTCCCGGTATGGTGTCTAAATGTTTACTCATCATCTCCTGTGGAGGATATCTTGAAGTTAGCAGGAGATTAAAGAAAAAATAACTCTTGTGGGGTGTTTGGAGAGCATGTAGAACAACATTTAGCTTAGTGAGTGATATGGAAATATCGGTAGTGCTAGCTCAGCAGCAAATTGGGAAAAGCTTGATTCAATTACTGCAGGACACGTGTCCATCCACACTGCCATGATGGATATATAACACATAATATTAATAGGCCAGTAAGTTTAATGTGTTACTTTAGTACAATAAATTATAAAAAATATATATATACAATTAAAAATATGTGATTAAACAAAATCTGATTTAAAAAATATATTACATTACATAATTAAAAATAAATGTTCATACCATCTGAGCTACTCAAGCTTAAAGTACCACATTTACAGCATGCTTAGTGAGTTACACAGTAGGTAAACAGCCAAATCACTCTTGGGTCAAAGGATGCATATTCTATATTGTGTGTATTGTTTACTGTACATTGTATAGAATTATTGTGCTGTGTAAGTATGTGTACATTTGATATGTAAATTGTTTTGTGTAAGTATGTTGTTTATTGTAATTGGTATATGTCTCGTCACTGTCATGACTGCTATGTTGCTCGGAACTGCACACACGAATTTCACCAACTGTTGCACTTGTGTACATGGTAGTGTGACAATAAAGTGATTTGATTTGATGCTTGCATTTAAATTTTATAAAGAAAATATTTGCAATTACTTTAATAAGCATATCATGTAATTAATTTAATTGTTTTAATTAATGGACAGTCCTAAACTAATTAATTTCTCTGCTGTCAGTAAATGGCAGCTAAGGACCTAAATAACTAAATTCATAAGAGAAAAGTGCTCACTTTCATTGCTTAAAATATTTATGGAGGTTTCTATTATTTCGATGACCAAGGATGAGCTCATTAGACATTATGATCAATGAGCACAGTGATAAAGCAATGCTGATACCAAGGCCAAAATAGAGAGAATTTGTAGATTATGGGAGCATTTCTTTACTGTAAATCCATACAGATTGTGATCTATGTGCATGAAAGATTAAAGAAGAGTAAATCTTTAGTTTATTACACCCTTACTTTAAGCCCAATGAGGGGCCTGGCTGTTTTGTAAATGAAACCAAATAACGCTTTTTAACAATAAAAATAAAAACAAAACCCTTGTCATGAGCAGCCAAAGTGCAGGTGACAGGACATGGACATGAATTACAATCTACTCTGTGAAATCGTTTTTAAATGTGCTGACTTATTAATTTTGTTAATATTTTAAACAATGTTATTAAATTTAATTATGATACACTCTCAGAAAAAAAGGTATCATTAAATGAAAAAGGGCAGTGACTGGGTTTTTTTTGTTTTGGGTCTGTAAGTATACCCTAAGGACCTATTGTGAACCTTTTAAAGATATCTTTAACTAAAACCAATAGTTTTATATTTTTTTTATAATATTTTGTTTGATTGCATCAATAGCAGCGTTGCAAGCTCCGACCCTATGCTGCAGTCCAGAAGTTTTTTTTTATATATATATAATTCTTATGTTTTTTGTCTTGGATGTTGTCTGCCTTATTGCCTACAATAGACAAACACTTTGGACATTGGTTCTGCAATAGCACACCGAAAACCAGACTTTAAATACTTCAATGCCGACCCGCTATTTACAGACACGACAGTGGAGTCCTTTGTCTGGGCAGCCCGGCAGTGGAAACGTAGCCGGAAAAGGGGCAGGGGCGCCGGCGTTCTCGTCAGACTGAGTGCACAGGTCTCGTTCCAATGAGAGAACAGGGACTGCTGCATTATCTGCCTTACAGAAACTTGGATGTCTGCAGAGATTCCAGACTCAGCCATCGAACCGTGGGGTTCTCAGTACACTTCAAGTCTTTCTGCTCTCCTGATATTGAATTTCTCATGCTTCTGTGTTGATCATTCTGGCATCCGAGGGAATTCACAGCGGTCATTATCACAGCTGTGTACATCCTACCACAAGCCGACACAGACCAGGCACTCAAGGAAATGTATGGGAGTATAAGCAAGCAGGAAACCGCACACCCTGAGGCCATGTTCATTGTGTCCGGGGACTTTAACAAAGCCAACTTCCAGTCAATAGCACTGAAATACTACCAACGCATCAGTTTCAACACACAAGGGAACTGGGTTTTGGACCATTGCTACTCTCCCTTCCGGAATGGCTACAAATCCCTCTCCTGCCCACTATTTGGCAAATCGGACCACTCTTCCGTTCTGCTTGTGGCCGCTTACAGGCTGAAACTAACTTACACAGGAAGCAACCGCCCTCAGAATGATCCAGTGCTGGTCAGATCAATCAGATTCTATGTTACAAGACTGTTTTAATCACGCGGACTGGGAGATGTTCCAGTCCGCCTCTGATGACGACATGGACGACTATGCTGATACTGTAACGTCGTTCATCAGGAAGTACATAGCTGACGTAGTGCCGACCAAAAGAATACGGATCTACCCTAACCAGAAACCATGGATTAATAGCGATGTTCGTGTGGCACTTAACACGCAAACCTCCGCTTTTAAGTCTGGGAATGCGGAGGAGCATAAACAAGCCCTCCACAAAACTATCAGAGCAGCCAAACGCCAGTACAGGGAGAAAGATTGAAGGACAGTTCAACACCAACGACTCTAGAAGCATGTGGCAGGGAATTATCATAATCACAGACTTCAAAGGGAGAAAAAACTCTCCCAGAGGAGCTAAAACATTTTTATGCCCGTTTCGAGGAAAATAACACCGCCCTTGTGGAGAGAGCTCTCACGGCCGAAGCTACAGAGGTTAGTTCACTCTCAGTCTCTGTAGCAGATGTAACCCGATCAGACGGCATTCCATGCCACGTCATTAGAGCATGCATGAATCAAATTGCTGGTGTTTTTATGGACATTTTCAACCTTTCCCTCTCCTTGTCTGTAGTCCCCATATGCTTTAAAACATCCACCATGGTGCCTGTACCAAAGCAATACAAAATGCTTTGAGAGACTAATCAGAGATTACATCTGCTCTGTGCTGCCTGCCTCACTGCAGTTTGCATACCACAACATCCGCTCCACTGATGATGCCATTGCACTTACACTTCACACTGCTGGAAAAAAGGAACACATATGTGAGAATGCTGTCTGTAGACTACAGCTCAGCATTCAACACCATAGTGCCCTCCAAGCTTGATGAGAAACTCTGGGCTTGAATAGCTCGCTGTGCAGCTGGATCCTTGACTTCCTATCAAGCAGATGTCTGGTGGTTAGAATGGGCAGCAACATCTCTTCATCGCTGACCCTCAAAACTAGAGCCCCACAGGGCTGTGTTCACAGCCCACTCCTGTATTCCCTTTACACACATGACTGTGTGGCAACACATAGGTCCAATGCCATCATTAAGATTGCTGATGATATGACGGTGGTAGGTCTGCTCACTGAAAATTATGAAACAGCCTACAGAGAGGAGGTGCACACTCTGACACACTGGTGTCAGGAGCACAAAATCTCCCTTAACGTCAGTAAGACCAAAGAGCTTGTGGCAGACTTCAGGAGAAAAGACAAGAGAACACAGCCCCATCACCATCAATTGAGCACGGGTGGAGAGAGCCAGCAGCTTCAAGTTCCTCAGTGTCCTCATTAGCCCTGCAAAGGGTGTTGCGAACTACCAGACACATCATCAGAGATGAGATTCCCTCCCTCCAGGACATCTATACCAGGCGGTGTGTGTAAAAAGCTCGAAGGATCAGAGACTCCAGCCACCCGAGCCATGGGCTGCTCTCATGGCTACCATCAGGCAGGTGGTATCGCAGCATCAGTAAACTTTGTTATGTGTAAATCAGATGTTTATTGTAACTGTCATACTGCTATGTTGCTTGGAACATACCCAAGACTTTCACCCACTGTTGCACTTGTATATATGGTTGAGTGACAATAAAGGGATGTGATTTGATTCATGGAATCGTAGTATATTTTATAATAAAAGACGTTAAGTACAGTTTTGTAACTTTGTCTGTTCAAACTGATCTCACCTTGGACACGGAAACAGTCTGTTGACTTTTCTTTAGCTGAAAGCGGTCTGTGCTTACCGAAATGCAAAACACTGCCCCTTTGGCCAAAGCTGTACGTGTTGGGCATATGGGCACGAGCTCCATTAACTGAGTTAAAATGTCCACGGAGGGGCGCCAAAACTAACTGCTAGCTGTTTTGAACTGTAAAATGATGCTTCATCATCACACTTGTAGTAAAAACATTACGTCAGGGAACCAAATGAATGAATAGAATACAACAGGAGTATTGTTTTACTCAAATACAAAAAGCTGCTCATTTGTGCACAGCATAGAGTTCATACAGATTTTATCAACAGATGTGGCTTACTTGTCATGTTTTTCTCATGAAACATAAAGAGAATATGATTATTTTTTTACATAGGATAACTAAAAGCAAATTGTTACGTTTAAAAAAACAACGTGATATGATGTGTAGATTCTAAGGTACTGTAATCTTCATTGAGAGTGTTTGACATCTGAACCAATAAATGGACGCCGGGCAGCTGCTCTCGGGTCCTAGTACCTGCTGGATCCAACCGCCAGCAGTGCAACTTATGTGAATTTTCTCTATCAACAATGCGATTTTGACCCGGTGCAACAAACGGGTGCAACTTTATTTCTGGAAAATACAGCAAATAAATAAATAAACAAATAAGAAAAAAAAAAAAGGATTTGCTGTGCCGTTACAAGAATTAATTTGCAAGTACAAACCTACAAATTGGAAAAGACACAAATTTGTTGATTTTTCATTATTCAATTAACGCTCCTGACATCTGTGACCTCATACAGCGTACCTATGTTACATGCGTTTTTTCGCATAGCCGAAACATTACGAGTTCACGCTACTAAGACAGACAGAAAACATGGACAAGTTCTTGAAAAGAAATCTATCGACGATGGTTATGTGAGATAGTGGTGTGCCATGGGATTTTTTAATCGTAAAAAGTGAGCCGTAGCAGAAAAGAAATTGGGAAACACTCACCTAAACCAGAGTTAATCTGCCAAAAATGCATCCAAAAGAAAACACACAGCAGTATGTAAATTCTGCAATGCAATGCTTACTGAGATGGCTCGGACCATGTCAAACTTTTATTGGCACTGCTAGTAAAGCTAACTGCTAACATTAGCAATCTACCTCTTGCTGCATTATGACACTTTTCCACTGCACGTTACGGTTCAACTCGCCTCAACTCTACTTGCTTTACTTTTTTGAGCTTGCATTTCCATTGCAGTTTAATGCCACCTCAACGTGGGTGGGATTATAGGCTGATCATCATAGTTGCACCGCCTCTACTGCCATGACATCATCTTAAACACGACACAAAACAATGACCAAACCACTAGCTGTTAGCTACTAGCTCATTGTGCTGCATAAAGCAGTTGTTGCATGGTGATTTTACACAAGTGTAACAGTTAAATTGGCCTGGTTGTTTTAGAAGCAATCTTCCAGTAGCTGGTTAACTAAAAGTGAAGCTTTCAAGCAGAGTAAAGAGTTAACATAACAAAACATACCATCCTCCATCGTGGATCAACGGGGCACTCTCACTCCCATTGCTCGCCGGTTTAGATAGCGTCCATTTGGTCGAACCACTTCCACTTTTCCTTGATGGTTCTGTAGTCACTTTTAAGTTTAACTTTTCCCTATACTGTTGGTTGGTCCATCGGTTGCCGTGTGCAGCCAAAAGCTGATACACTTCCTGAGAGACTTTATTGTTTCACTCATCGCTAACGAGTGGACCGTCTGCACCTTGTTTATTGACCACGGCGTGGTTTTGCACACAGCCATTTCTTTTTTCACAATTCAGAAGTCACGTAAACAAATGATACAGTTATCACTGTTGCTAACTTTAAAACTGATTGATGTCGCGTGTCGGAAATCCAGTGACTCTGATAGTGACGATCCTCTCTGACCAATCAGTGATCTGCAGCATTTTGACATCACATTTAGTATCGGTTCGGCTCGGTTGGAACCTCGACCGATGTGGTACTAAAAAAAGGATCAGGTACCAGGTACTATCCACAGTGGAAAACCCCCAAAAATCGAGAAGAGTCAAGTTGAGTCGAGTTGTACAGTGCAGTGGAAAAGCCCCATTACATTCAACTCAGAAAGTTGGATTTTCCAACTTCCTACTGGGAAAAGTGCAATGGAACAGCACTTGATGTTGTAATTACAACTTGAAAAGTTGTGCGGAAATTTTAAACTCGATTTCCCCGAGATGCACGTTGGCACCCAGGAAGATGTACAAATTAAGTGCTAAACATTCACTTTTATTAAACAATATCAACAAATTTGTCAAAGTTCCTACATTACATGATATTAAAACTTGTTTAACAAAGGTTAGCAGAGTAGTAGGAGTTCAAAACATGGTAAATTATACTCTTTTGGTAATTGTACACCTTTAGCACAAATGCTAGCATTGCAGATTAGGAATTGGGTTAGGAGACATGTCTGGTGACAGTCAAACTTAGCAGGATAAGCTAACGGGAGCATTGCAGTTTTGTTTCATTTAACGTGATCTTCCTAGCATCTGGCATTGGAATGCATTTAGTCGGAGATCAGAGATATCACGTGGAATATCCCACATCGTTTTGAATGGAACGCAGCATCTTCACCCCTCATCCCAAGAGAGTATTACCTATATATATATATATATATATATATATATATATATATATATATATATATATATATATATATATATATATATATATATATATATATATATATATTAGCTACCTATGTATTTACTGTTTTTTAGGTGACTAGTTTCAGTTGCTTGCCAGCTATTTGCCACCTAGCTAGGTGTGCAAGCTAACTAATTTAGTTAACATATAGTGAGAGATGTAGCTAATGCAGTGTTAACTTTGTGAGAGATTGAGGGGACAGGACAAGTAGTGACAAATTGTTACGTTTTTGCTTGTGATAAACAATGACAAGACAGGCCAAATAAAGCTTTGTAGCTAATTTATATAAAGTTCAATGTTAGCTAATGTCAGATCCGACGTAAATGCTACACGGTGCGGTAATGCTCCCTCACTTGGGTAAGAGAGCTAGAAATGTGACAGCAGAGAGGGGAGACTGAGTAATGTGCCTCCACTTATATTAAAAATCAACATTTTAAATGGGCAACTTTGCTTATGTTGGGCATTCTTTGTTTTATTCTCTAGATTTAGATATGTGGTTAGAAAATTGCACACATTTATACAAGGCTTGTTGTGTCAAAAACAATACAAAAAAACGTACCATATTGTTTAAGACAGAAAAAAGTAGACTTAAATATTGAATAATTGTTTGATATATTCTGTACTTGATGATGGTTTCTAGGGGAAGACGAGAGTCATCCAGAAAACCTGATTGCATTGCTAAAATTGCATTGCTTTGGGTGGATGGTAAAACTTGGAAAGTAGTGTTGAATAAAGATGGTTTATTAGTTGATTTCAGCACCTTCGAATATGTTTGCTCATAGAAAACAAAGGAACATTCTCACACATAAAATTCACCTCTGCAATGCCTTTTGATTATTTTATCAAGACATTTCTCATTACACACACACACACACACACACACACACACACACACACACACACACACACACACACACACACACACGCACAGTACAAGGCACTAAAAGAGGTGAATGAAGAGGAATCTTCATTTGCTTTCTGTGGGTGTTTATATGGTAATGTGGATCTTTGAGATCAATTTGAGGAGTGCCTATGGTTTGCATGTTCCACATTTTATTGTAAGTGTGTCCTGCAGTGTGGGACTCGCACTGGTTTGGTCTTGACTCGGTCTCGCCCTGCCTTGACTTGGTCTCATCCTGGGACGGCTGTGGCTCAGGTGGTAGAGCGGGTCGGCCTCTAATCGCAGGGTTAGCGGTTTGATTCCCGGCCCACATGACTCCACGTGCCAAAGTTAGCGCCTTGCATGGCAGCTCTGCCGCCATTGGTGCGTGTGAGTATGGGACACAGTGTAAGGCGCTTTGGTAACCTCTAAGGTTAAAAAGGGTACTATGTAAGTGCAGACCAACCCCTTAAAAACCTCTCACTGTCTCAAGAATCAGCAATAGAATATTTGGCAGGCAAAAGTTGCTCCTGCGTTCAAAAACTGCTCGACGGAGCGCAACAAAATACATTTTGTAGTCTAAATATTTTTTAAATGTTGTTGTTGTTTTTTTACTACTTAATAAAACAACAAATAAAAAAAATAGCAAATTGAATGCATTGTATGAATATACAAATTTGATTATAAAAAATAAATAAAAAAACAGGTTTACAAATGTGCAGTGTAAAATCTGGAAACTTGCCAACCAATGTTTAATTACTAACCCAAGGTAAAATATGAACAGTGAACATTTTTAAAAAGATAACCTCTGATTACAGTAGCCCAGGGTTAAACAATTTCAAGTGTGATAAACCCAAGAGACAGACTGAGCATTAGTCTATTAACAGGTGTTACATACCATAGATTCATTAAAGCTTGCTCTGTATTGTTGTCTAGTCTCCTCAAATCAGACATCTCATTCTCTTAATCTGCTTTTGAGGAGACACTGAGTAAGGGAGGGAACGATAAATGGCCTCCCACACCCTTTACTCCTTTTAGCGCTCACAATTACATTTTCTACAGTAGATGCTTCCTAAGTCTGCAGCCAATGCTTGCTTAGCATTTTACAAAAGCACAGTTCTTATGTGGAGAGTGTCTTGTTCTACATCTGTTTATATCCCTTTAAGTCTTTCAAGCAGAGACAGATCTATTTGTTTGCTGTGCTACATTTAAAAGCTCTGTGAGGGTTTTTTGTTTTTTTTTGTTTTTACAAACACTGTGCACTGCATTTCACCCCTAGCAGTGTAGATGAAAGCTTTGGGGTTCATTTTTTATTAAAAGGAGAGTTGACGGAGTATTTGCAAGCATGCCCATGGTGCCAATTACACAATACAGCCTAATCTCACCTGGCACATGAACGAAACATGTCCTCACCTGCTGTTATCTCTGATCACGCCACCTCCTAATTAAAGGTTGACTCAATCAATGCTGTTTGAGTGTTATGCAGCTTTGGTAGCCTAAGTGTTGATGCTTCAAGGAAGCATTTTTCTGTTTCCACAGCAACCACAAAGCTTTTGTGTCAAACCTGAAATGGTGTCTCTGTGCTAAAATTTTGTCAAGCTTCTGCTTGTCCAAAAATATAATCATCAAACTTTATACTTTAAATCTGAAAGAAAATCCAGTTAGTTTACATTTAGCGAAATAGGATTTAATTTGCCAGTTAGGAACCATTCATTGTGTCCTGCCAAGAACATGTTTTTCCAGGGGGTGATATGTTAGGCTTACAAAAATCAGTGATGCGTTTCAACTTTGGCCTGTAGCCGAAAATGGAAACCAGATACACTGGTCTTCTTCATCTGACGCCCCCCATTCAACGTTTGCACTCTAGATTCAATATTAAACTTACTTAGGGCCTCTTTACACTTGGCCACTTCATACATTTTCAGTGATCAGATGGCTATCCGATCATGAAAAGATCAGGTGTAAATGTCCTCCAATAAGCATTCGAGACAGACTGCAATCTGATCACTCTGGTTTGAAACGGATTTGATGAAACTGTTCAAGTGTAAATGCATCTGGCTGATCAAGACGCAAATGTAAACTTTGCTCCGCCCAAACAGTGCTGCGTCAGCAAAGGGAAAATGTAAAACATAACAGCTGTTACAGAATATTTGCATAGGGCTTGCATCATGCAGTACAAAATAACAGAGAAAGAAATGGATACACATACTGTAGCAGGAGAGACAGATCTTTTTTCCTCATTTATTTGATGCAGATCGCTGATAAACACTGATAATTAGCGCAGCTGATGCACTTACTCTTACCTACAGAAGCCCCAAGGGAAAAAACATAGCACACCCATACACAGACGGGAATTTAAGATTGGATTTATATCCGTTTTGCGGAGATGCATTGATGTGGTCAAGTGTAAATGGAATCAGCTTTTTCAATCGGATCAGTAAAAATTGCATGAAGTGGCCAAGTGTAAATAGGCCCATGGTGTTGACTCTGCAATATTAACTTCGTAAAAAATTGTTCCATCACTTTCACAGGTTTATTGTGTTTGCTATAAGTGCTGTATTTTATATCTAAAACTGTATAAAACATTTTTGGGGTATCTCTACAAAAAGGCATTGTTACATTACCTATTCCACTATTGCGATTATTCTCCATCTCATCCATTTTTATCTCCAGTGCTGCCTCTGTGTCTTCTGATGTTGGACTTGGTTCTTGTTTTGTCATGGTGTGGGGAGCTGCTTCTTCCTTTTGTTCTATGGGCACTGGTGGACACGGTTCAGCTTCTGGTTTAGATATGGTGTAAGCAGCAATCACGTGAGCCTGATGTGCCAGAGGTTCCTCAGCCAGACTGCTACTGCATGATCCTCCAGCAACATCATCACCGCCGGAGCTACTGCAGATGGATCCGGACAGTTCTGAATCCTCAATACTATGGCTCAGATCAGATGCTGAGTCATCGGCTGGAGACGTGGTGGCAGGAGATTGTAGCAGTATTCTTTCCACTGGCACAGGCATGCTTGGGCCCCAAACAGCTGCAGTGGGCTCAGGGGTGGGAATAACTGGTTTGGGTGTACTGGGGAGTGGAGTGGGCGGAGGTGCTGGAGCCTTGCGCTTGGTTAGCTGGTTGTGTGAGGATTGAGAGACATGATGTATCTAGAGAGTGAGAAGATAAGCATAAACATTTGAAATTACATTGCAGAATTGAACACAATGTGCATCAAATCATTTTCCAGAACATCTTTGTACATTTTATGAGGAAAATGTGAGTGGTGTTTTCCCATGCAAAAATTGCCACCACAATGCTAAGGGAGTTACTTAGCTGTTGCTGGCTGATAAGGTGCTCTGAGTGGATTTTACTGCATTGCTATGCAGATGCTTGGATGTAATTTGAGGTTGCTAAAGTGCTGCAAGGGGGTTTAGGTGGTTGCTACTGACCCTAGGTCAAGTCCAACTGAGTCCCTATAACAGGTCTACAACCTATGGCATGAGTGTCACCATTGGCACGTGGAGGCATAATCCCTGACACCCGAGCAACACCAAGACATACATTTATTTGAATGGGAAGCTTATCGCTTAATGCCCGTGTGTCAGCAGGGCCTCTTTGGTGATGCTATTGATGCTTTCACTGAGAGGTTTCAAATGGCTAAGAGGCAATTGCTGCCTTAAATTAAAATACTACCTAGACAGGGTAGTTCTGTAGCCAGATGGTTCACACACTCTATTTCGGGACAACGTCCAGTGTGTTACAATCTCTAACCCTGATAGCCTGAGTGGTGTCTGAGACTCCAGAAATCAAATAAGCCCAGTGAGCTGCCAGAAGCAGAAAGTAGCACTTTTCTGGATAACAAGCCCCTGTACCAGCACCAAGCGGAAGGTAGCATTTCCTGTACCTCAATAAGTTTCTTCTGAGGGCACATGCATTCCTGATGGTTTGACAAAAACGAAGTGGGGACTTTCACACTTCCCGGACCACTTCACCATGTCCCTGCTAAGTTTATTTTACTCTGCCTGTGGTTATATGCCAGGGTCAAGAACAAATTTGTTCAGATTTTGTTGGCTCCAACCATATAAAGTTTGCCAACTTCTCTGCAGTTGCTTGAGGCACAAAAAACAAAAAAGCTTGAGGCACCAAAATTCAAGCTTTAACCGACCTGGTTATTCTGAACGACCGCCCCCCAAGGGCAGGCAGCGCTCAGACCCACCAGTCACAGACCAACCTCTATGTCCTCTGATGTGCTACCTGGAAGCATGGCAAAGTATTCTTGGAATTGTCAGCTGGGTACTGAGCATGGTCCAGACTGGATATATGCTCTAGTTCAAAAAGTGGCTTCAACAGTATTCTTTCTTCCACCCTTCCAGTATGGAACGTGCCAATTTCAATTAGTTTAGAAGTATAGATTCGCCACACAAAAGATGCGATAGAAAGCGCTTCGACAGGCAAAGAACAGAAAGGCTTCTACAGCTATTATTTTCTGATCGCCAAAAAAAGTGGTGGGTTGCAGCCCATACTGGACCTGAGGTCATTGAATCAAACACTCAAGAAGTCTTAGTTCAAGATGATGACTCAGAGACAGATACTGTCTCATGTCTGCCCTCTGGACTGGTAAATATCCATCAACCTGAAAGATGCATACTTTCATGTGCAGACTGTCCCTCGTAACAGGCCATTCTTGAGATTTGCTTTCGAGGGGACTGCATATCAGTTTAAGGTCATAATATACGGGTTGTCCCTGGCACCTCATACATTCCCAAAATGTGATGATGCGGCACAGGCGCCACTGTAGCTGAGCAGTGCGCATATATTAAATTACCAAGAAAATTGGTTATTGGCTCAATCAGAGGCACAGGTGTGCAAGCACAGAGATCAATTCCTCACACATCTGGGAGCAATTGGGATGCAGAATCAACTGGACAAAGAATGTGTTGCCACCTATTCAGCAATTTTCCTTTGTTGGAATGAAACTCAACTCGGTAGCCATGTCAGTTCAATTGACTGACAAACACATTCAGTCCATTCTCTTACACTTGAAGAATTTTAAGTTGGGGAGAACCCTGCTATTCTGTAAATTTCAGCGAGTGCAGGGTTTGATGGCTGCTGCAGCTGCTGTCACCCCGCTAACCTTGATACAGATGAGACCCTCCAGTGTTGGTTCGGCCCGAGCATCACCTCTGGCGATAGGGCCTTCACTGCCTTCTTGTGATGTGTTGCTGTTTAAACATGCTAACTATTTGAAGGAAGAAAGAATTTTGTGGGAAAGATGTGATGCTCGCCAAGATGGGCAGATGCAAAATTGTAACATTAGAAGCTTCTAACACAGGCTGCGGAGCCCTGTGCAATGGACGTCAGGCATTTGGCGCCCTGACAGGTGCACATGCGAGGTGGCACACAAATCACCTGGAACTCCTAGCAGTCCTCTTGGCTCTGAAAGCTTTTCAATCAGATGTGTTAGGGTCTCACATACTGATCTGCTCAGACAGCACAGCAGTCATGGCATACATAAATCACCAAGGAAAATTGGATACTAAACGAATCTGGATAACTGACTAAGGTCTGCTGCCTATTACTGGGATCAAATCAGTTAACTAGCATCTACATTTGCACTGGATCTTTGTCTACAGCAAGTTTTGGAGATCTCAAATGCCCATCATTTATAAACTTTTACACATCCCCTGCTTCTTGTGTGTTTGTTTATTATTATTTTGGCCAATTTCATAATAATTTCAGATATTAAACATGAGCACTCCGAAGACGATTTGTTGTTAAGCAACGTAACGTTTTTTAACAGTGAACCCCCCACTATCTATCTATACATATATACGGAATACATACAGCATAATAATGCAGTATAATATATATAAACTCAGCAAAAAAAATTTACAAAAATACTCACTTTCAACTGTTTTTATTTTCAGTAAACTTAACATGTGTAAATATTTGTATGAACATCAAAAGTAACAGTCAGTGTCTGGTGTGGCCACCAGCTGCATGTACTGGAGTGCATCTCCTCCTCATGGGCCGCACCAGATTTGCCAGTTCTTGCTGTGAGAGGTTACCCCACTCTTCCACCAAGGCACTTGCAAGTTCCCGGACATTTCTGGGGGGAATGGCCCTAGCTTTCACCCTCCGATCCAACAGGTCCCAGACGTGCTCAATGGGAATGAGATCTGGGTTCTTGGCTGGCCATGGCAGAACACTGACATTCCTGTCTTGCAGGAAATCATGAACAATACAAGCAGCATGGCTGGTGGCATTGTCATGCTGGAGGGTCATTTCAGGATGAGCCTGCAGAAAGGGTACCATATGAGGGAGGAGGATGTCTTCCCTGTAACGCAGAGTGTTATGATTGCCTGCAATGACAACATGCTCATTCCGATGATGCTGTGACACACTGCCCCAGACTATGACAGACCCTCCACCTCCAAATCGATCCCGCTCCAGAGTACAGAGCTCAGTGTAATTGGTGGTGTTGTCTGGTAAGGACCTGCATTACAACAGCCTACAAGCTCTAAGTCCAGCCTCTCTCAGCCTATTGCGGACAGTCTGAGCACTGATGGAGGGATTGTGCATTCCTGGTGTAACTCAGGCAGCTGTTGTTTCCATCCTGTACCTGTCCTGCAGGTGTGATATTCAGATGTACCGATCCTGTGCAGGTGTTGTAACACGTGGTCTTTCACTGCGAGGATGATCAGCTGTCCTTCCTGTCTCCCTGTAGTGCAGTCTTAGACGTCTCACAGTAAGGACATTGCAATTTATTGCACTGGCCACATCTGCTGTCCTCATGCCTCCATGCAGCATGCTTAAGGCACGTTCACGCAGATGAGCAGGGACCCTGGGGATCTTTCTTTTGGTGTTTTTCAGAGTTAGTAGAAAGGTCTCTTTATTGTCCTAAGCTTTTATAACTGTGACCCTAATTGCCAACCATCTGTAAGCTGTTAGTGTCTTAATGACCATTCCACAGGTGCATGTTCATTAATTGTTTACGGTTCATTGAACAAGCATGGAAAACATTGCTTAAACCCTTTACAATAAAGATCTGTAAAATAATTTTTATTTTTACAAAATTATCTTTAAAATACAGTGTCCTGGATAAAGGATGTTTCTTTTTTTTGCTGAGTTATACTATATATATGCAAAAGTAATGTTAGGGAGTCTAGCATTTATATTTCCTATTGATACACTAAACCTGAAGATATAAATATCCATCTTAAAACAAAAGCTTTTGTGAAGACTTTTGCACAGTACTGTACATACATTTCATATACGCACATACTGTATGGTGCCATGGGATGTATGTTCACCAGTCCATTTGGATTTGCTTTCAATGGGTTAAAGTTCAAAGACATTATGTGTTTTCTTTTCTTCCTCAAAGTCTTTAAGTAATTGAATGTACATTTAAAAGGTACCTCTTAATCTGTTTGGGTACCACACACATAACATCTGACCTTTTATCCAAAACAGGCCAGTACAGTGACTGATTTCACCCCTCCGGTATGCTAAAGCTTTAAAGTAAAGCAGAGGAGAGAGAGGAATGAGAGAGTGCTTAATTGCAGGCTATGAAGTACAGGGTCTCTCTGCAGTCACAGAGGGCCACTGGGTTACATTACACCAATGGCTGGCCAATCATTCATCCTCCCATTCTCGTCTTAACACTGAACACAGCTTCAACTTTCCTCTACATGGTGCTCAGAGCTGGAGCTGCACAGGAACACAGCATGCTCTAAGTTGCTCTGATGCACAAGTTCACGTATGCAATCATAGGTTAAACATACTGCACCAGTACTTTGGAAAAGATAATTGGTTGTCATAGAGGAATGAAGGTTGCTTGTGGTCTGGATATAGTACAGGTACAATACAGGATCCACTATGAGCGTGGGTGTTAATCTGCCTTCAAGTGATGTTGAATTATGTGGGGAAACTCAAACGTTTCTGTAAACCCACTATTTAAACCCACAAATTTGATGGTTTGCCATTTTCCAGAATCACTGCGAAAGTTAACTGGTATTGATAAGTTGTGAATACTGAGAATTTACTAAATAGTTGTGTCACTTTTGCAAAATATTTAAATGCAAAAAACTGCCTCTTATTCACTAGCCACCAATAATCTAGTTTAATCAGGTTCATTTTAAATGGAAATTTATGCTTGTCTAAATAGGCATTTTCAGCAGGATAGTACACAATAAAAATCAATTTACAACTCTTGTGCTGTGTTCCCACAGACACGCATACAGTAAATACAGTGCATCCAGAAAGTATTCACAGTGCTTCACTTTTTCCACATTTTGTTATGTTACAGCCCAATTCCAAAATGGATTAAATTCATTATTTTCCTCAAAATTCTACAAAGAATACCCCATAATGACATGTGAAAGAAGTTTGTTTGAAATCTTTGCAAAAAAAAACCTAAAAAAAAAAAAAACCCCAAAAGAGCACAAACCAAGCCATGAAGTCCAAGGAATTGTCTGTAGACATCCGAGATGTCTGCAGCATTGATGGTTCCAATGAGCACATTGGCCTCAATCATCCGTAAATGGAAGAAGTTTGGAACCACCAGGACTCTTCCTAGAGCTGGCCGCCCGGCCAAACTGAGCGATCGGGGGAGAATGGTCACTCTGAAAGAGCTGCAGCGTTTCTCTGTGGAGAGAGGAGAACCTTCCAGAAGAACAACCATCTCTGCAGCACTCCACCAATTATGGTATGGTAGAGTGGCCAGACCTTAGAAAAAGGCACATGACAGCCCACCTGGAGTTTGCCAAAAGGCACCTGAAGGACTCTCAGACCATGAGAAACAAAATTCTCTGGCCTGGTGAAACAAAGATTGAACTCTTTGGCCTGAATGGCAAGCGTCATGTCTGGAGGAAACCAGGCACCGCTCATCACCTGGCCAGTATCATCCCTACAGTGAAGCATGGTGGTGGCAGCATCATGCTGTGGCGGTGTTTTTCAGGGGCAGGAACTGGTAGACTAGTCAGGATCGAGGGAAAGATGAATGCAGCAATGTACAGTGACATCCTTGATGAAAACCTGCTCCAGAGCGCTCTGGACCTCAGACTGGGGCGAAGGTTCATCTTCCAAAAGGACAATGACACTAAGCACACAGCCAAGATAACAAAGGAGTGGCTATGGGACAACTCTGTGAATGTCCTTGAGTGGCCCGGCCAGAGCACAGACTTGACCCCGATTGAACATCTCTGGAGAGATCTGAAAATGGCTGTGCAAAGACGCTCCCCATCCAACCTGATGGAGCTTGAGAGGTCCTGCATATAAGAATGGGAGAAACTGCCCAAAAATAGGTGTGCCAAGCTTGTATCATCATACACAAAAGACTTGAGGCTGTAATTGGTGCCAAAGGTGCTTCAACAAAGTATTGAGCAAAGACTGTGAATACTTATGAACATGTGATTTTTTCAGTTTTTATTTTTAATACATTTGCAAAGATTTCAAACAAACTTCTTTCATGTTGTCATCATGGGGTATTGTTTGTGGAATTTTGAGGAAAATAATGAATTTAATAAATTTTGGAATAAGGCTGAAACATAACAAAATGTGGAAAAAGTGAAGCGCTGTGAATACTTT
The DNA here is from genome assembly GCF_025860055.1 of Xyrauchen texanus. Classification (NCBI taxonomy): domain Eukaryota; kingdom Metazoa; phylum Chordata; class Actinopteri; order Cypriniformes; family Catostomidae; genus Xyrauchen; species Xyrauchen texanus. The sequence continues at coordinate 14,485,492 of NC_068292.1, read as the reverse complement.
CCGGATGCACTGTATAATAAACAGAAGTGTCTTTTTGTCACCTTTTTCCTTATTGCTTCCCAAAACATACATGTAACATAGAGAATTACTTAATGTAAATTACAGCAGACTATCCCGATTCAAACAAGCCCAGACACAATATAATATGATTAGAAGATCTTGAAATATTCCTCAGAGTGTACATGGAAAGACACGAGCAAAAGATGTGTGTGTGTGTGTGTGTGTGTGTGTGTGTGTGTGCGCGCGCGCACCTGTCTGAGGACTTTGTGTGTGGAAACACACATCCACATATGTGCTCATGTAAAAGTACAGGGATGCTCCTGAACTCTTAATATTTCTGTATTTTGTAGTCTAATCCATTCATTTCAAATTGACCAATAACATAACGTGTAACAAAGTGAAATAAAACCAATAAAATGTAAAGCAAATTGTAAATTTTTTGGGGTTTTCAGATATCATATGTGAACAAAGTCAAGGAATTTTATTCCAATTGGATAAAGTAAATAAAAATTAAAAAATACAAATGTCTGGGTCATAATGACCAGAACACAACATAAGGGTTAATAAAACGAAGACATTTTATTGACACACACACACACATGTAGTGTTTCCATGTTTTATGGGGACTTTCCATAGACATAATGGTTTTTATACTGTACAAACTTTATATTCTATCCTCTAAACCTAACCCTACCCCTAAACCTAACCCTCACAGAAAACTTTCTGCATTTTTACATTTTCAAAAAACATAATTTAGTATGATTTATAAGCTGTTTTCCTCATGGGGACCGACAAAATGTCCCCACATGGTCAAAAATTTCGGGTTTTACTATCCTTATGGGGACATTTGCTCCCCACAAAGTGATAAATACACGCTCACACACACACACACACACACACACACACACACACACAACTTGTTTTGAAATGGGACAAAATGTGTTAGCCACGCTTTAAAAATCACAGATGAATCATTGGTTTTGTTGGGAAGAGAAAGACTAGCTTTGGGACAGTTTCAAGAACAAAGTGATCCTTTGGGAACCAATAAAGTGTCTAAAAGAGACTAAATCAGGGCATTTGTAATGGTAATTTACCAAAAAAAAGGTATCACTGCAAAAATGTATTATATCTAAAGCTGACTATGGCCACTACATGTGTAAATCAGGGAGTTCACGTATTTATTTATTTTTAAATATACAAATAACTAAATAAATAAAAGCCAAAAAAAATCCAATTTAAAATCACTGTCACACTGCTGCTACTATACTGTTGTTCTGAAAGATTTTCAGCATGTAACTATGCAGTTCCTAGGGTGTCCTGGGTGGTTACTTGGTAATTTAGGTGGTTGCTTTGGTATTTTTTGTGGCTGCTACGTGGTTGCTTACTAGTCCAAGTCAATATAGCCCACCTCTAAGGTTCTATGAATCTTCCAAGTCTTTTACACATTTTACCACCTGCCAGGCGAACAGTTTTTCCGATCACTTAGGAAAGTAATACAACAAAACAAGATGCACAATTTGAGGTGTCATTCATGCCTGTACCACAAAGGCAGGACGAGTTACGAACTGAAATTTAACACTAATCCAATCAGATTGATCGCACCATGAATTCGGAAACACTAACATTTCTTGATCTAAACTCAGTCTGTGCTTACCGAAATTCAAAGCACTGCCCCCAGTGGCCGAAGCGTAAAGTTTTTTTGTTTTTTTTTTATCTAAGAGGACGTGGTGAGCTCCATGTGAAATGTTCACAAAGAGGCACCAAATGTGAGATGTAAAGCAAGTTTTCAGCTGTAAGTTATGTAATACTGTAAAGAGGAATGCATATTTTATTAACTCTACCCTCAAATCCAAACTACAAACCTAAGTGGAGTAAAAAATGTAATCTTACAAGAAAAATGGAACCCCTTAATCAGGCTTATGAGAGCAGGATTACATCCTCATTTAAATACAGGATGAGAATCTGGGTTTCCCCACGCTGTTTACACAGTGTGCTATCAATCGCGCCACAGGAGAAGGTCAAAACATTTCTGATAGCAAATTCCACTCATCAGTAACTCGCTAGAATGGGACCAATGCCAGGATACAGGAACATTTGGTAGTAGCATGTCGACTACCTGTGTGATCATGTTGGACCAAAGAGCAATAGTAATACTGAATAGGGATATCCCTTATAATGTGAAACAATTTGTTTTTGCATCACATTGTAAATATCTTCGACCTGTTGCAACTTCCATAGGCAACATCCATAGGGAGGTTTGTTTTGGCAAAGGGTCTCAATTACATAAAACACAATGTTTTCACCTATATACTGTAAGCAAGAACAAAAACAGTCTGGTATCACGTCAGTAACATGATTCCTTGCTTTGCCCAGTTTTATTTTTATAACACCATTCCAGGTCACATTTAGACCTCCACAGTGTTGCCTAATCAGTCATAAATACAGCCACCACTGAGAGAAGCCCAGAAAAAAAAGCATCTAAAGAGGCCAACATGTCATTTAAAATTACAGGGTCACTGAGTCAGATCGGTTTGGGAAGGAGGAGGGATGTGGATGGGGGTAGCACACCACTTTGTGGGCTTCCAGATTTTTCCAGTGTGTAACTCTTGCATAGTCTTTATATGGAATAGGCCAAAGGGAGTGACAGTAGTCAGGACTCAGGAGAAGAGATTATTGACTGATATAATATTTTTGTGGCACAGCTAAAAACACTTGTATATGACTATACAAAAAGCACTGTGCATTTTGTAATCAAACAAAGATGAATACTGCAAATCAGTCTGGCTAGTGACAGACTGATTTGCAATCAAATATTTTTTTGTTGAGCATGTTTGCGCACTTTTGTTATTGTTTATTTCAAATCTTCCGTAAAACATTTTCCTCAATGTATCTTGGACTCTCATTTTCTCTTTTTTTGTAACCTCAACGACCTGGTGTGTGGATTCTATTTAGTTTATTCTAAGCCAGGGGTCCCCAAACTACGGCCCCCGGGCCGAATACGGCCCGCCCCCACATTTGGACCGGCCCTCTGAACAATGCCATGCAAAGAAATATTTTAACAATTTAATTTTAAATATGTTTTAATCATATCATATTTGTATTTGATAATACATATTGGCTTTCAAAATAAAATTTCCCTTAGTTATAATTATTAAAGTAGCCAAATTATTTGTTAGATTCACCTGGATTAACGTTCCATCGTGACGCAATCCAGCAAGAAAATTTAAAGTGACAACAAAATGGCCAAACGGTTGGGAAAGAGAAAAGTTGATTCAGAATGCAGGGTATTTAACCAAAAGTGGACAAGTGATTATTTTTTTGTTCAATGCAAAGAAATGGCTGTTTGCCTCATCTGTCAAGAAACAGTCTCCGTGTTCAAAGAATACAATCTGCGCCGACACTATGAAACCCGCCACAGAGACAAGTATGCGAGTTTACAAGGCCAAATGAGAGCAGACAAAGTGTCGAAGCTAAAAAGTGGACTATCTGCTCAGCAAAATACGTTTGTACGGCAAACCCAGTTGAACCAGTCATCCATTCGAGCTAGCTTTCAGGTAGCTAAACTGATTGCAACCTGCGGTAGGCCACTCAGTGATGGTGAGTTCGTAAAGAAATGTATGAATGCTGTTGCGGAGGAGGTGTGCCCCGATATGAAAGACGTCTTAAATGCGGTGAGTCTGTCCGCAAGTACAATCACCAGACGAATTGAAGAAATGGGGTATAATGTATATGCCCAGCTGAAGGAAAAAGTTAAAGAATTAGATTTTTTTTGCATTAGCGCTGGATGAAAGTAATGACGTGCAGGACACGGCACAGCTGGCCATTTTTCTTCGCGGAGTTAGCTCAAACTTTGAAGTGTCAGAGGAGCTGGCAGCCCTAAAATGTCTCAAAGGTACTACAACAGGGGAGGATATTTTTGGTAAAGTGTGCCAAACGATAGAAGAGTTGGATCTAGACTGGTCGAAGCTGGCCAGCATCACGACTGACGGAGCTCCTAGTATGGTTGGCGCGTCAAGGGGACTGATAGGACGCATGAATAGAGAAATGTAGGAAAGAGGTCTCATGCCCCCTTTATAAGTACACTGCCTAATTCACCAGCAAGCACTGTGCTGCAAAGTTCTGAATTGGGAATCGATTATGAAAGTGGTGGTGTCATGTATAAACTTCATCAGAGCAAACGGACTTAAACACAGGCAGTTCCAAGTCTTTCTGTCCGAGCTAGAGTCTTCTCACGGAGATGTGCTTTACCACACAGAAGTCCGATGGTTAAGCCGGGGCAGAGTTTTGAGGCGTTTTTACGAGCTGCTACCCGAAATCAATGTTTTTCTTCTGACAAAGGGCAAAACTGTCCCAGAACTGATTGACACAAAATGGAAATGGGACCTCGCCTTTTTAACAGATGTGACAGAAATGTTGAATGGCCTCAACGTGCAGCTCCAAGGCAAGGGGAAACTAATATGTGACATGTATTCCCACATAAAAGCATTTGAGGTGAAACTAGCACTGCTTGTGGGACAAGTGCAAAAGCAAGACTTCACCCATCTCCCTCTTACCCAAAGCCTCTCAGCTGAGAAACCAGTGGTCCCATTCCCAGCTGAAAAGTCAGTGGATGCACTGGAAATGCTGAAGGCGGAGTTTGATGTGCGATTCCGTGAGCTACATGTCCACGCTAAAGAATCCGCCTTTTTCAGAACCCTTTTGCTGCTGACATTGACGAAGCCCTGCCTTCTTATCAGTTTGAGTTGGCTGAGTTACAGAACTGTGATGTTCTGAAAGACGCGTTTAAGCCCAACAGTCTCATTGAATTCTATACTGCCCTCCCTAACGAGACCTACCCAAACATCAGAAGGAATGCAATGAAGATATCCACACTTTTTGGCAGCACGTATATCTGTGAGCAAACCTTTTCACGCATGAAACTGATGAAAAATCCGATAAGATCAAGACTCACTGATGAACATTTGCATCAGTCTTTGAGACTGGCTGTGACAGGAATGGAACCTGACATTGGACTTCTCACCAGCCAGAAACAAGCCCATAGTTCACACTGATTAGCCTAATACGCATGAGTAAGTAAATAATTTGATTTCAATAGCACTGAATATGAAAAAATGTCATTACGATAGTAATAATGCTCTTTTAATAGGCTATATATCACTTGATATGTATGGTGCATAAATAATAAATTAATCTAGCATTAGGAGGCATAATACTGTAAATCCATTTAAAATCATAATAAAATCAAATCAAATCAAATCAATCAATCAAATCACTTTATTGTCACACTACCATGTACACAAGTGCAACAGTAGGTGAAATTCTTGTGTGCAGTTCCGAGCAACATAGCAGTCATGACAGTGACGAGACATATACCAATTACAATAAACAACATACTTACACAAAACAATTTACATATCAAATGTACACATACTTACACAAAACAATTTACAAATCAGATGTACACATACTTACACAACACAATAATTATATACAATGCAGAATATAGAACAGAATATACAATACAATACAATAAGTGGGAGTATATGAAATATATATGTGTATATATATATATATATAGCAGTTGTATTGAGGAGAATATATTGACAGTCCAGTTTGAGATTATAGCTGAATAAAGTGCAGTGCTAATTATTGATCCTGATAGATCAAGAGTTCAACAGTCTGATTGCTTGGGGAAAAAGCTATCATGTAGTCGGCTGGTGCGGGTCCTGATGCTGCGATACCGCCTGCCTGATGGTAGCAGTGAGAACAGCCCATGACTTGGGTGACTGGAGTCTCTGATGATCCTCCGAGCTTTTTTCACACACCGCCTGGTGTATATGTCCTGGAGGGAGGGAAGCTCACCTCCGATGATGTTCCTGGCAGTTCGCACCACCCTTTGCAGGGCTTTGCAGTTGTGCTGCGGTGCTATTGCCGTACCAGGCGGTGATGCAGCCAGTCAGGATGCTCTCTACAGTGCTGGTGTAGAACCGTGTGAGGATGTGGTGGTTCATTCCAAACTTCCTCAGCCGTCTCAGGAAGAAGAGGCGCTGGTGAGCCTTCTTCACAACGGCCTCAGTGTGGACGGACCATGTGAGTTCCTCAGTAATGTGGACACCGAGGAACTTGAAGCTGCTGACTCTCTCCACCGGTGCTCCATTGATGGTGATGGGGCTGTGTTCTCCGTCTTTCTTCCTGAAGTCCACAACAAGCTCCTTGGTTTTACTGACGTTGAGGGAGAGGTTGTGCTCCTGACACCAGCGTGTCAGAGTGTGCACCTCCTCTCTGTAGGCTCTTTCATCATTGTCAGTGATCAGACCTACCACCGTCGTATCGTCAGCAAACTTAATGATGGCATTGGAGCTATGTGTTGCCACACAGTCATGTGTGTACAGGGAATACAGGAGTGGGCTGAGAACACAGCCCTGCGGGGCTCCAGTGTTGAGGGTCAGTGATGAGGAGGTGTTGCTGCCCATTCTAACCACCTGACGTCTGCCTGACAGGAAATCCAGGATCCAGCTGCACAGCGAGCTGTTTAAGCCCAGAGCCCGGAGTTTCTCATCAAGCTTGGAGGGCACTATGGTGTTGAATGCTGAGCTGTAGTCTACAAACAGCATTCTCACATATGTGTTCCTTTTTTCCAGGTGGGAGAGAGCAGTGTGTATTGTAGATGCAATGGCATCATCAGTGGAGCGGTTGTTGCGGTAGGCAAACTGCAATGGGTCCAAAGAGGGGGCAGAACAGAGCAGATGTGATCTCTGATTAACCTCTCGAAGCATTTGCTGATGATGGGGGTCAGAGCAACAGGACGCCAGTCATTTAAGCATGTGATTATAGCTTGCTTCGGTACAGGCACAATGGTTGATGTTTTGAAGCATGTGGGGACTACAGACAGGGAGAGGGACAGATTGAAAATGTCCGTAAAAACACCAGCCAGTTGATTCGCGCACGCTCTGATGACGCGGCCCGGAATGCCGTCTGGACCCGCGGCTTTACGGATGATCACCCGTCGGAATGATCGGGTTACATCCACAACAGAGACGGAGAGTAAATCAACCTCTGTAGCGTCAGCAGCGAGTGCTCTCTCCGCGAGGGCGGTGTTACTGTCCTCAAAACGAGCATAAAATGTATTAAGTTCGTCCGGGAGAGATGCAGCGGTGTTCATGGCGGAGACTTTATTCCGCTTGTAGTCCGTGATTGTGTTAATTCCCTGCCACATACTTCTGGAGTCAGTGGTGTTGAACTGACTTTCAAGTTTGTGCCTGTACTGGCGTTTAGCTGCACTGATAGTGTTACGGAGGGCATAACTGGCTTGTTTACGCTCCTCCGTGTTAGGAGAATTAAAGCGGAGGTCCGCGCAGTGAGTGCCGCCGAACATCGCCGTTAACCCATGGTTTCTGGTTGGGGTATATCCGTATAGTTTTGGTCGGAACAACGTCCTCACGCACTTCCTGATGAAACACGTTACGCTGTCAGCGTAAACCTCGATGTCGTCATCAGAGGCGGACCGGAACATCTCCCAGTCCGCGTGATCAAAACAGTCTTGTAGCGCAGAGTCTGATTGGTCCGACCAGCACCGGATCGTTCTGAGGGTGGGTGCTTCCTGTTTCAGTTTCTGCCTGTAAGCGGGCAGAAGCAGAACGGAAGAATGGTCCGATTTGCCAAATGGGGGCGGGGAGGGATTTGTAGCCTTCCGGAAGGGAGAGTAACAATGATCCAAAACCCGGTCCCCTCGTGTGTTGAACTTTATGTGTTGGTGGTATTTTGGGGCGATTGCTTTGAAGTTGGCTTTGTTAAAGTCCCCGGCAACAATGAACGCAGCCTCAGGGTGCGCGGTTTCCTGCTCACTTATACACCCATACAGTTCCCTGAGTGCCCGGTCTGTGTCGGCTTGCGGGGGATGTACACAGCTGTGATGATAACCGCTGTGAATTCCCTCGGCAGCCAGAATGGTCGACACAGAAGCATGAGATATTCCAGATCAGGAGAGCAAAAAGACTTGATGAAATGTACGTTCCTCTGATCACACCATGATTTGTTGATCATAAAACATACACCACCACCTCTGCTTTTACCAGAGAGGTCTTTCGCTCTGTCCGCTCGGTGCACGGAAAAGCCCGTGATTTCGATGGCCGAGTCTGGAATCTCCGTAGACAGCCAGGTTTCTGTAAGGCACATAACGCAGCAGTCCCTCGTCTCTCGTTGGAAAGAGATCCGCGCTCTCAGCTCGCAGAGTTTGTTGTCCAGAGACTGAACATTTGCCAGTAGTATACTGGGTAGCGGGGGTCGATTTGCACGACGTCTTACTCTGATGAGAACGCCGGCTCGTTTTCCTCTTTTCCTTCTGCGTTTCCGCGGCCGAGCAGCACAGACAAAGGGCTCCGCCGGCGTGTTTGTAAACAGCGGGTCGGCATTAAGGAATTTGAAGTCCGGTTTTCGATGTGTGATTGTAGAACTAATGTCCAAAAGCGTTTGTCTGTCGTAAACAATAAGGCAGACAACATCCAAGACAAAAAAACAAAGAACTGTAAACAAAACAAACAATAAACCGCAGTGTTGTAACGGAGCTCGCAACGCAGCAGCCATACTCGGCGCCATCTTGAGTGTAGCAAATCTCCACAATAAATCACTCCGGCCCATGCCATTTTCTGTTAGACTACGGCCCTCCATTATAGAAAGGAAAAATGATGTGGCCCTCATAGAAAAAAGTTTGGGGACCCCTGTTCTAAGCCAATATTTGGTTATTTGGAGATTATCAGAATCTGCAGATAACCATGTCTACTTGATTTACAGTGTTAGACTTCTCTTGTGTCAGTTCTAAAATTTACCAACATCTTTGTCAATGAATAAGAAAAAATATATATTTTCCATTTCTAGTCCTGTTCTATTTGTTTGTTTGTTTTTTGTGAATTTTAAATAAATAGTGTTAGTGTTAACTATTATAAATAAGTGTTAATTTCAACAACAGAATGTGCTCTCTACTTCCTGAATCGGTATCAGCCAAAATGTGCAACTGTCTGGTTCCAGAAGTAAAAATCACATTCCCCCTATAGAGCAATACATTTTTAACAATAATTTAGAAACCTTTAAAGAAAGACCTGGCATGAGCTTAGAGGTTTTTAATCAATATATGCTTCTGATGAAGCAATGAGTCTGCATTATTTCAATTTCAAAAGAGCTCTGCAGTGACAGCCCAATCCCATGGACATTTAAATGGACTATGAATGAATATCATGGAATTAAAAATACTTAAATACCATGAATATTACTTGGTTCATAATGTAACAACTTTTATCATTTCCATAAATAAATTCTCTACATGATGTACTGAGATAAGTTCAGTAGAAGAGTAACTGCTAATTTCCAAATAAAAATGTAAATATTAACATTACAGAAATGTCCAAAATATTTTAATCAGTTACTTTTCCAAGAATTAGCGATGGAAAAGCCCAAAAATGGCTGCCAAACTTTGCCACAAATTTGTAACTAACTACTAAAGAATATGTTTATGTGCATTTGAACACAAATTAAAGAGGAACATATAATAGTATCATATCTGAGCAAGTGAACACTTCGCTGAAAGAACATGAAAGTGAAAGAAAATTTTTTTGCTTGCGTGTGTTATGTACACCCTGTCTTGTATCACTGTTGCCCTTTTGTTTGCCATTTTTGTCACTTTTGCATTTCTTAGTTTTCACTTTAGTCCCTTATGTAACTCCATAGTCTCTTTGTTAGCGTTCGTGTTTTCTGTCATTGTTTTCACCTGTCCTCATTAGTTTGCCTTTTGCTTCTGTTAATCCCCTTGTTATCTTGTTTGAGTTCTGTTCGTAAGGATGGCTGGCGCGAAACAGACGTTCCGAAGCTTTGCGAGATCCCGAAGCAAAGATGATTCGAAACACTGATCCGAAGCGTGATTCAAAACACCCACGTCACGTGACAACGGCTAAATGAAGCGTCTAAGTGTTTCATCAGGTGGAGTGCTCCGCCGAATCAGGGTTTCATTGATTGGTCGGTTCGGGAACAAATCACACAATCACACAGTATAAAAGTTTTGTCAACGCATTTTCATATCGTGGGTTTTTGTGAGAGGAGTTTGGTTTTGAGATAGTGGATTTTGGTGATATAGTGACATTTATAGTGCGATTTGTTTAGTTATATTTAGGATTTAATTTACATTTACACATTGACTTAGAGACACACAGAGTACATATAGTGACACATGAATAGATGCATTGATAGAAATATATATATATATATATATATATATATATATATATATATATATATATATATATATATATATATATATATATAGATTAATAGATAGATACATATATTACAGATACATATAGATTATTAGATAGATAGGCTACATATAAAATAGATAGATAGATAGATAGATAGATAGATAGATAGATAGATAGATAGATAGATAGATAGATAGATAGATAGATAGATAGATAGATAGATAGAAAGAAAGAAATGGAGGCTCCACAGAAGAGATGCCGTACATCTGTGGTGTGGGAGCATTTCCATTTGGAAACCCCAAATAAAGTGAGATGTGTGTATTGTGATCGGCAGCTCAGCCTACTGCAACAATACATCATCCATGATGCGCCATTTGAGGAGCATTCATCCTGCCATTCTGCAGGGTGCAGAGGATGGTAGTGTTCCCCTGTACCAAGGCCTGCTACTGACACTGCTGGGCCATCTAAGCAAGGTATGCATTGTTTGAAATATAGGCTAATTATAAGTGAAATATAATAACTAAGTGTTGGGCCATTGTTTAGAAAGGCCATGGACTAAGACATGCCTAACATCCCAATCACAACTGCCAATCAATTTAAAAACAAATGTTGTCAATATAATATTATACTTTGTGAATATACATTTTATATGTCTACATATGAGTACCCAATCTACAGCCAAGACATCATTTTGTTTTTTTGTAATTGTTGTATTTCTATAATGCACTTTATCTTTCTCTGCACACTGAGCATAAATATTCATAACATAACTTTGTTTAGGAAGGTTTCCAAATGAACCAGTAGACTACTTTCACGGTAGGCTACTATTTTTCCAATATATTTGTCTGAAAGTATGTTTTATCTTCTCTTTTAAAAGGCAGACAGAGGGAATTGGATGAGGCTCTTCTGAACATGGTGGTGAAGGATCTGCAGCCCTTCACCATCGTGGAGGATGAGGGTTTCAGGGCCTTTGTGAACAAGCTTGATCCAAGCTATGTCCTCCCATCCCGGAAGGTGCTTAAAACAATGGTCAGCGAAAGGTACAACACAACCAAGGAGAAGACAATGGAGGACCTACAAAAGGCGGAATTTGTTAGCCTTACGGCTGACATGTGGTCTTCCATTAATATGGATGGATATCTTGGTGTAACATGCCATTACATAACACCAGAGGCAACAATGGCAACTGTTTTACTGGGTGTAAGGAGGTTTTACCAAACCCACACAGCCCAGCATCTCATGGAGGCTAAAGCCTTGCTAATGGCTGAGTGGGGAATAACCTCCAAAGTTCACTGCATGGTGACTGACAATGCATCCAACATGATCCTAAGTGCCCAGCTACTCAACCTTCGCCATGTCCCATGTTTTGCTCATAATTTGAATTTGATAGTGAAAAAGGCCCTGGATCAAACCCCAGTCATCAATGAAATTCGCCAGAAAGCCAGAAAGATAGTGGGGTTGTTCAGATCCAGCTGCAAAGCAAAGGACAAGCTTGTGGAGATGCAGAGCTTGATGGGCAGACCAAGTCTGAAAATGATACAGGAGGTTGAAACGAGATGGAACAGCACATTCGACATGCTACAACGCTTGTATGAGCAACGTGAGCCAGTGGCTGCTGCACTTGCCAATTTAAACAGTGATACTGCTCCCCTGACAAGTCTTGAGTATGACATTATTCAACAGTCATTGACACTTCTTCAACCATTCAAACTAGCAACAACAGAGATGTCAGAGGAACAGAGAGTGTCTGCTTCAAAGCTCATACCATTGTACAGGATGTTGCAGCACAAGCTTGCACAGAAAAAGGAAATGCAACGCAGGAATCAACTGTACAATTAGGTAGGACACTATGACCATACGTGTAATTGGCCATAACTCTCATATTGTTGTCATTATTTTAATTAATATGGTTTTCTCTTGTGTTGGCTCATAGGCTCACATCTACAAGAAGGTCTGCACTCCAGATGTGGAGGGTACGAGACTTTTAGAGCCTTGGCACTGGCTACACTGCTGGACCCAAGGTTTAAAAATGTGGCTTTTGGAAATCCTGCCAAAGCCCTGGATGCTGAAAAGCACATCACACTGGAGTGTGCTTCACTGATGCGTTCAAACACAACTCCTGGTGAGTTTCAGTCTATGTTATCTTATGTAATGTGATTCATGAAATTTATACTTCATATGTGTTGTCAGTTTATGATTTGTTACTAATTGCCGTTTTCTTTTAATTCAGAACCACAAATGTCAACATCAGGCCCATCATCAACACCAGTTGAAACACAAGACAGTTTATGGGAACATTTTGACAATCGTATCCGTGAGACCCAGATGATACACAATCCTACAGCTGATGCCACAGTGGAAGTGAAAAAATACCTCAGCGATGCGTTTTGCCCAGAACTCATGATCCTCTAACTTACTGGAAAGAGAGAGCAGTAATCTTTCCTCATTTGTATGTCCTAGCTAAAAAATATCTTTGTATGCCAGCAACAAGTGTCCCTTGTGAGAGAATTTTTTCAAAGGCTGGAGAAATTATCTGTAAAAAGAAGTAGGCTGAGTCCTTCAACAGCAAAGAAATTAATATTTTTGAATAAAAATCTATAAGAAAGGGAGACATTGTGGCTTGATTTATTTTTATTAATATTCATTTTTCATGACCAAAATCACATTATGCAATGTGAAGAGACTACAGGTTACAAGCTTCATATATTACAAAAATACAATAAAAAAAAAAAAAACCAACACATTTTTTTATTAGCTCTTTGTAAAGGTTGTTTCAGATCAACACCTGCAAGTGACCACTAGGTGTCACCGTGGAGACGGGTTTCGGATTGATTCGAAGCCTCGAAACAAAATGGCACATTTGCTTCGACTGTTTCATTGCTTCACGAAGCCTCGATCTGCCCATCTCTACCCACTCTAACCTTTTCTATTTGTTTTTCTGTTTCTGTTTCAAAAGTGGCTTTTTCTTTGTTATTCTTCCCATAAGGCTGCACCCCTGAGTCTTCTCTTTACTGTTGTACATGAAACTGGTGTTGAGCGGGTAGAATTCAATGAAGCTGTCAGCTGAGGACATGTGAGGTGTCTATTTCTCAAACTAGAGACTCTGATGTACTTATCCTCTTGTTTAGTTGTGCATCTGGCCTTCCACATCTCTTTCTGTTAGAGCCAGTCATCCTTTGATTTCAAGACTCTAGTGTACACCTTTGAATGAAATCTTCAGTTTTTTGGCAAATTCAAGCATTTTATAGCCTTCATTCCTCAAAACAATTATTGACTGACCAATTTCTAGAGAAAGCTGTTTCTTTTTTGAAATGTTTGACCTAATATTGACTTAAGGACATGCCAGTCTATTGCATTATGTGTCAATTCAAAAACAAAGACAATGTTATGCTTAATTTAATGAACCAAATAACTTTCAACTGTGATTGATATAATGACAAGTGATTTTCTAGTACCAAATGATCAATTTAGCATGATTACTCAAGGATAAGGTGTCAGATTGATGGCTGCTGGAAATGGGGCCTGTCTAGATTTGATTACAAATTACTTTTTTCAAATAGTGTTTTTTTTACCTCCATGAATATATATATATATATAAAACAGTATCTCACAAAAGTGAGTACACCACTTACATTTTTGTAAATATTTGATTATATCTTTTCATGTGACAACACTGAAAATGACACTTTGCTACAAAGTAAAGTAGTGAGTGTACAGCTTGGATAACATTGTAAATTTGCTGTCGCCTCAAAATAACTCAACACACAGCCATTAATGTCTAAACCGCTGGCCACAAAAGTGAGTACACCCCTAAGTGAAAATGTCCAAATTGGGCCCAATTAGCCATTTTCCCTCCCTGGTGTCATGTGACTCTTTAGTGATACAAGGTCTCAGGTGTGAATGGGGAGCAGTTGTTTTAAATTTTAAACTCACACTCCCTCAAACTGGTCACTGGAAGTTCAACATGGCACCTCATGGCAAAGAACTCTCTGAGGATCTAAAAAAAAGAATTGTTGCTCTACATAAAGATGGCCTAGGCTATAAGATGAGTGCCAAGACCCTGACACTGAGCTGCAGCACGGTGGCCAAGACCATACAGCGGTTTAACAGGACAGGTTCCATTCAGAACAGGCCTCGCCATGGTCGACCAAAGAAGTTGAGTGCACGTGCTCGGCATCATATCCAGAGGTTGTCTTTGGGAAATAGACGTATGAGTGCTGCCAGCATTGCTGCAGAGGTTGAAGGGGTGGGGGGTCAGCCTGTCAGTGCTCAGACCATATGCCGTACACAGCATCAAATTGGTCTGCATGGCTGTCGTCCCAGAAGGAAGCCTCTTCTAAAGATGATGCACAAGAAAGCCAGCAAACAGTTTGCTGAAGACAAGGAGCTCACAGAGGCAGTTTGAAGTTTTGTTCTCTGAACTGTTTAAAAAGTTAAGTGATCTTTTGGTTTAAACATTGGGCTTTTTGTGGCAGTATAATTGCTGTGGTTTTTTTGCAGTTTGTGTTCACTTGGTAGGCTTTAGCAATTTTGAGCTCATTGTAATTTGTTTGCTATTTTTTGTGCAGTGACCATGGGTAGAGCAGTTGTCTCAGGAGCAAATCTGTGGGAAGGGACGGTCGCCAGCTTGTTGGTTGCTTTTACTGTGCCAGCGGGATTTAGTGCATAAATACGCCCCACCAGTAACTGCGTTAAGACAAGGGTAAAGTTAGTTAGTGTCTTGTGTTTAATTAGGAGTGGGGAACCTTGTTCTTTACTTAATTGTTTTTTAACTTTGCCTTTATGATCACTTTATCTGCTGCTTAAGTATAATCTGTGCACTGTTTTTATATTATGGCTAACTTGGCACAAGATTTTATTCATTCGCCGTCTGAAGCACTGCTTAGCGTCGTGTACAAAAGATCAGTTATTTATAATATATATATATATATATATATATATATATATATATATATATATATATATATATATATATATATATATATATATATATATATATATATATATATATATATAATATTTAGTATTTATAAGGTGTACAGAAAGAGAGACAGACATATAGGCAGACAGCCTTCATAATGTTGATTGTACTTGTATGTCATTGTGGTGTCATTTTCTTTTTGGGACTATTAGGAATGTGTGGATCCTCGTGTGTTGTCGAAACTAATGATGTCATCATCGGCTAAAACGCATGCGCAGGTTATTTTACTTCCTGAATGAGTGCACACCAGAGTCCGAGTTGCTTTCACATTCATGCAACTCATGCAACAGTTCCATTGCAACCGAACTCAGACTACCTCCTACAGGTAGTCTCGGGTTCGGCCCTAGGACTGACAACAATGAAATATGTATGCAGCCAATGTTCAACTCTCACAGAACTGTTTGATTATGTTTTACCTTTTGATCAAATCAGAGATGTTGCTCATGGCTATTTTTGCAGGATGGAATGTTGATGAGGAAATGGATTCCTCACGGCAGCAGTTTAGCAGGTGACCCTATTATGCAAGTTGTGGTTCCAACGAAGTTCTGTTCTCTAGTACTGCAGATTTCCCATGACGCTATTGCTGGACATGTAGGTGTTAAAAAGACATATGACTGCATTCTACACCATTTCTTTTAGCCAAATTAAAAAAGATGTTTCTCAGTGAATTTGTACTTGTCATACTTGACAAATAATTGGAAAGTAAATAAAAAAAATTAAACCTGCCACATTGTTTTCTATTCCTGTGGTAAGTCAGCCATTTGAACACTTGTTTATTGACTGTGTAGGCCCACTGCCTAGATCAAAGTCTGGACGTATTTATTTGCTTACAGTTATGTGTGCTTCGACACAGTTCCCTGCAGTGAATCCTCTTCATACTATAACAGCAAAGTCAATAGTGAAGCCTTTAACACAGTCTATGTCCATTTTTGGTAATCCCAAGATCATAGAGAATGATCAGGGATCTAATTTATCTTCTCACTTGATTTCACAGGTGTTATGGAAGTAGCTGGTAAAACACAATAAAGCAAGCGGCTATCTTCCCCAAAGACAAGGTGCTTTGGAACATTTTTACCAGACACTTAAGTCTTTATTGCGTGCATCCAGTATGGAAATGGATGGTGATTAGGAAGAGGGATTGCCATGGCTGATGTTGGTAGCCCTAGAGGCTGATCAGGAGAATATAGGTTTCAGTCCAAATCATCTAGTGTTTGGGCAAACTGTTCAAGGTCTGATAGCAGTGTTGCAGGGTAACTGGACAGAGACTGAGCTTCCTCAAAATGTTATAAATTACTTGAATGATTTTAGGCTCAGACTTTGAGGTGGGTAAGTTAGCAAAAGAAAAGCTCCTCACTTCTCAGTCAAAAATTAAGTCTCTTTTTGATCAGTGAGCTGAACACCGACAGTTTTCTCCTGGTGACCAGGTTTTGGCCCTTTTGACAATTGATGGTTCACCTTTTCAAGCCCAGTATTCTGGTCCATTTACTGTAGTGGAAAAGATTTCTGATTTGAATTATTTGATTGCTACTCCTAAATGTAGGAAGTATACACAACTGATTCATGTTAACTTGTTAAAACCAAAGCCATTCGTCTGGGTTGTGGGATGTGAGGACTACTGATGTTAAATCTGCTCTGGTAGCTGAGACGGTTGTCTCATGCACTCCTTCTTTGGGGGATGAGGGAGTTTCACCACCAGATGAGCCTGTGTTGCTCATCATTTAAAAATAGTAATCTGAATGCATTGCTAGACCATTTGACTGATTCACAAATTGTTGATCTGATTAGCCTTATTAAACAGTATTGTTTTGTTTGTTGATCTCGAATACACTGGGTGGAACATGATAATGAAGTCGGGGACGCCGAGCCCATTCTCCAGCGTTTCTATAGTGTTTCCCCAGGGAAGCACAAGCATCTTGATGCTAAAGTTCAGTATATACTTGACCATGATATTGCACAGCCATCGTTCTTAAGCTGGGCATCACCCTGCATGTTGGTGAGTAAATCTGATGGTATGATTAGTTTTTTTTACTAACAATAGGAAGGTGAACAGGGTGACTAAACATGACTCTTTTACCCTTCCCCACATGGAGGATACTGTCAACCTACTTGGAACTGCTAAATTTGTGAGTAAATTCAATCTACTGAAGGGCTATTGTGCTCGAGATATCTCTGCCTTTATTACACCTGCAGGATTATTCTCGTATAACGTTATGAGTTTTGGTTTATGCAATGTCCCCGCTATGTTAAAGCGATTAAATCAATTCCTTACTCTGTGGTGTTTGTTCTTATGTGCTGGACATAAGATGCATTAAAGCAGGGCTATTCAATTACAAATTCGGTTGGGCCAGTTTTTGAAACCAAGAAGGTTAACTGGGCCAGTTATTTCAGCGGCGAAGCAGCTCGTAATGAAAATGTTTTAAAACTAACACAAACAAATTTGTTGAAAAACGTGTAAGGTTTATTCATTGTTTCTCTTTTAACTTTGGTCAGTTTGCACAGCAAAATGTGCATAAAAACAATGAAAGAGCTAACTGAACAGAATCTGAGGTAGCCCCTTTTTCCACTTACAAATGAAAAAATAAAAATGACCTAGGCACCTCTTGCCTACGCCTACCTAGGCTACATATCTGACCTATCTGGTCACAAAGTGCTAAAAACAAAATAGTGCACAGTAGTAGGCTATTCACATTAGCAATAACATTACGTTTCCTTTTGAAACTAAATAAACATCTCGATCACATTTGACCCAGGAACATCTTAAAGTGCATAAAATAAAAAGTGCACGGTATTCACAACTATAACTAACACATGTAAATAAGGTTTACTACTGCACATATTGCGGGAACATATAAAATCAACACATTTGTGATTAGGTATGCCTTTGCTACACATCCCACATTATATTGATGTAGGCTACAGTTAACCTGCTGACTTAGTGGGAGAAGTGACATTTTTTTGTTTTGAACGAGAGCAGTGACTTTAGGCTCGTAAGTTGTCAATGCAATCCGAAGGCATTGGTGGAGAGTACGGTCAGTCAGGGAACAACGAGAGTTGCTTTTTATGGAGTTCATGTGTGAAAAACTTGACTCACATGTGTATGTTGATCCAAACATACTGAGCATGACGATCGCTACTTTCTTAATGTTAGGGAACTGATGTACGTTGACATCAGTCCAAAACACTGCAGGTCCGTTAGTACGAAGCTCCTGTGCCATGGTAACAGATGACTGCATGTCAGCAAGTTCAAGTTCAAATTGTCCCTCATCAATGGAAGGAACCACTTGCTTTGCTCTGGCGGATAAGTCCCCTTCTATTGCAACCGTGAACGGGTCTCTGACAAAAACGGCCACCTCTGTGGGCAGAGCAAGTCCTTCCAATCGACCAGCAAAGTTATTTTTCAACCACTCAATGAAATCTGTCATCACATCCGTGATTTGTGCGGGGGATGAGATGTCGGAAAATGCAGCATTCGGCCTGTGCTCAAATCAGTTGTGCCAAATTTAGATCATTCAGGTGTTTGAATATGTCTCTCAGAAAGCAAACATCGGCCATGAAGTTGTCATCCAGTATGCGACTCAAGTGCGCTTCTGCTTTCTTTTGCTTGCTGCTGCGGAGGAAAGTTACGATCTCCTCTCTGAGACCACAGAAACGTTGCAGTGCTTTGCCTTTGGACAGCCACCTCATGTCATTATGGTTGTAAGATGCAATCAAACTCTGCACTTTTGCAGCCCTCTCTTGAGATCTCTCGGGGAAATTGGTGCGGAAAGTCTGGTGTTTCTCAACGTGGTGCCTCCGCACATTGTAATCTTTAAGTACTGCAACGCACTCATTACAAATTAAACACATCGGTTTCGCGTTTGGATGTGGCGGTAAAATAAACAAGTATTTTTCAGTCCAAGCAGGGTTAAACTGACGGTTTTCATTGGCAATTTTACGTTTCAGTGTTGAGAAAGACATATTGAAAATAATCTAGGCTACTACCAGCACGCTCTGTATTGTTTGCGTGTTACGGGCAACGTGGTCTGTACTACTTTATGAATTTATGTGGGGGGTGCGTTTTTGGCGGGACCATGGGCTGGGCCATTTGGAGGTTGTTATCGGGCCGCATGTGGCCCACGGGCCGCCAATTGAATAGCCCTGCATTAAAGGCTCTGATAATGTATTTATATTAATCATGTTTTCTGTTTGTTTCCCTTCCCCCACTGATTCCTTCAATTCTCTAACCTACACCGTGGTTGCTGAGGACTGGAGTCATGGGGTGGACCAATTGGTGGGATGATGCAGGGTATTGGTTATTTCTTTATTTTGTTTAATATTATTTGGATCTCTTACAGATCTCTTTTATGGAGAAGGGTGTTAAGGCCCCTTTTGGGCTGTTTTGTTTTTTCTTCTGCGTTTTTGCTTTTTGTTGCATATTAGTTGCAGAAGGTTGATGGGATCAGTCTTTACTCTCGCCTCTTCCTCAATCAGACGTGTTCTTTTTGGTTTTTGTTATAACAAATTGTATGTTTTTCTTCAATAAATTACTTTTATTGAACCTTTACTGTTGCAGTCTACAAGCTGGCCATGACATTAGTGATAAACATTCCCTTTATTAAATGATATCAATAAATTAGTCAAAGTTCCTTCATTACTGGATATTAAAGCTTGTTTAACAAACGACTGCAAAGACAGGTACACAAAACACGGTAAATTAAACTCTTTTGATGATCATACACCTGTAGCACAAATGCTAATGTTGCAGCATTGTTTATGTATGGGGTTGCTACGAGACATCTCTGGTGACAGTAAAACCCTTGCTAAGAAAACAGGAGCATTGCAGTTTTGTTTGTTTAAATGTCATTATCATAGCATCTGGCAATGGAATGACTTTATTGTCAGAAATCTGAGATATCAAGTAGGAATATCCCACATCTGACTTGAGTGGAATGCAGTATTAGTCTCTCGCCTCAATCCCCAGTTGGCCAACTTTGGCCCTAGGGTAATCGGCAGGTCAAAGGCGTTTGGCAGTTAGCCCCGAGGAAGCCTAGAGGAGGCACAATGAAGCCCCAGAAGAAACAGCTGGCCCTGGAACACACTGGCACACCCTCATTTGGCCCGATATTGGAAACGTGGTTATAGTCACACTGAGAGTGTGGCTATGATGCTTAAAGATTTTGCCTTGGTAGGCAACTCATTAGACTTTGGAAAAAAGGTTCAAAACAGGGCAATAAAAATGCTTAGTTTGTCATTGGTCGTACAAAATGTTTTTCTGTTTGTACAGGTATCTCTTAACATTTCAGGTTGATGTGAAAACTCATTTCAGTGTGCTTTTGTAATCATAGCAATTAGTTAAAGTGTGTTTTTGTATGGCAAGCAGAACAGAGGATACATTCACATGTACAGTAAGGGGGGGTTTTAAGCAATTAGTGTCCCAAAATGACAAAGATACTCCAAATAATGATTTGTCAGACAGTGTAAATGTGTTCTCTGTCATTAGCCAATGTTGGTTGTAATGTTGTGTATGTTTTTTTTTTCTGTGAGTGTGTTTGTGTGCGTGTCACTGCTCAAACCTGTGATGTCAGCGGCATAGTCTGTGTAGGAGCTGGTGGGGGTGCTGGTGCCCTACGTTTCTTTAACTCCACTTTCGGGGACATCCTGGAGATGTTCATCACAGACTGAGACTGACCCAGAGTGCTGGGACGGGTCTCCCCACATGGGCCACTTGCCACCAACGACAAACCCTGTGTTTATAATACACAAAGAGCTACAGGTTAGAGATGTGTGTGTATATATACACATTACTGTGCAAAATGTTGACACTTAAGATGTTTCACAAAAACATTTGTCTTAAGATGGTTATTTATATCTTCAGCTTTAGTGTGTCTATAGGAAAAATACATTTTAGACTCATAAACATTACTTTTGCAAATAGAAAAGATTAGAATAGAAGAACAGGGAGCCCTGCAACAAATGTCATGGCCCTCAACAGAGCCCCTGAACATCGAGTCAATCTGAGATTACATGAAGAGACAGAAGCAATTGAGACAGCCTAGATAGATAGAAGAACTGTGGTGAATTCTCCAAGAAGCTTGGTAAGTCCTATCTGTCAACAACAAAGAAAAAATGTGTCCAGGTGTACCTAGGAGAATTGGGGATGTTTTAAAGGCAAAGGTGGCCACACAAAATATTGATTTAGCTCTTTTATGTTTACTGGACTTTGTATGATGTTAACTGATACATGAAAATTTTTGAAGACATCCTCACTATGCAACATTTTTTACAAGTGCCTAAAACGTTTGCACAGTACTGTACATACATATAAAACTAAAGCATGTATGCATGTGTGTGTTTATCTACACTGTAGGATTATCCATGAACAAAGCCATCCAATTGACTTACATCACATTCCACAGATCACATAGATCCCCTGCCATTAGAGAGTAATAAAAAGGAATCTATGGCACTCTATCACAGTACTTGTGATTTAACCCTATAAAGTATACACCATACCTAGCCATGATAGATAATTCTGAAAATGAATATGACCTGTGATCAATGAAAAATTTATAATTATAGCCGATGTACGCTTTAAAATATGTGTAGTGATTGGCAATCACCTATAACTGACAAATCGATGATTATAATCTTTAATCTGGTATGATTTATCTCATTCTACTAAGAATTGTAATTATTCAACTGGATATTATACCCCAGCAATCAAATTTCTCATAACGTGTAATGTATTAACCATGTTGTAAAACCAATGAATTAACCAGTATGATTTGTAACCAGGGATTTTCTTTTTTTGATACTTACACGTATAATATTCATGAAAGAATGTCATATTTAGTATGTACATGCTTGCTTGTTTACGTAGAGAATGAAGATGACAATGAATGTCATGTCTCTTGTACTGTTGTCAAGATTATTAAACATGCACTATTTTTGAGCAGGAGTTTGTAAGAATCCTCCACAAAGGATCATAAATCAACTTTGGGAAATGGACAGACCAGTCGACCATGTGACTATGAAAAGCCATATCTGACTGGCTCAGGACACCTTTGGGGTGCAGTCAATTTCAGTTTAAAACTTTCCTACCCAAGGAAGAATGCTCTCTTCTCTTGTTCTCCTCTGCTCTTACAACGGTCTCCTCTCTTCTTCGCTCTCTTGCTTCTTCCGGATCCTCCGTGCCATGTAGAGTCCAAGGAAAACTTGGGACACCAATAGTCCAGAGGAAGCCTCTCACTCTCTGCTCTACGATTCTCACACCCAACGGGATTCACAAGTCCTCCTTGCAGAAGTTCTCGCTTCATCAAGACAATAACTATCCGCAATCATATCAGAGTCCAAGACATCGACGGAACAAACTTTCAACAAACGCCAATGAACCTAGCGACACAAGGAAATGCAACGCAAGGAAACACAAGGCAAGGAAACGCAAGTACATCTCCAGGCTTTTGCTCAAAGTGCTGGTGTATTAGTTGAATACTTTGGGTAATCCGATTGCAAATCGATTTAGACTTAAAGAAGGATAAATGGTTCTTAAGGCATTGTCAACAGACTCCATAAAGTACATTTTCACTGTACTGATCATTCTTTCACTTTACTCACCAACCTATTTCATGTTTTATGTGTTAGCAGATACAACGAGATGTTGTATTATGATTTTAATGGTGGAGAATTGTATTCATACAAATAATCTTGTTATTTGTCATTTATCTAATTTTTAATGGTTGTCGAATGCGACTAATTCCATTAAAAATGTCCTTACATAATAATGTACGGTAAGGACAGTTTAATTTAATTCCAAGCTCACAAATACTGTTCCTACATATAATGGTGGAGAAATGCGGCACTTTAATCCATACCATGTACATTTATACTACCAAATTTCCTAAAACACATTATAGACATCTTACAGAAACATGTATTTTCACACAGAATTGACCATCTGTTGAACAGAATAGTTCAGAACAAAGTAGAATAGCACAAAAAAAGTACAGAATTTATTACATTCTAGTTAAAAAGAAAATAAGCTATTTTGGCTTGTCGCAGGAACTGACTGGTATTTGTGTATTAGTTTGACAGCCATCTTTGACCTCTGTAGCCAATGGAGCTGATTATTGATGGGGCGTGCACTGGCATGCAGTGTGATCCCATCTAATATACTGTAACCCAGTGTTCCATGGCAGGAGTGTGCGATTGGAAACACATCTTCGTGAGCTGAGCCCTCTTGCTCACGGGCGCACTTTTTTTTAATTTTTATCCACTTTTCTCCCAATTTGGAATGCCCAATTCCCACTACTTAGTAGGTCCTCGTGGTGGCATGGTTACTCACCTCAATCCGGGTGGCGGAGGACAAGTCTCAGTTGCCTCCGCTTCTGAGACCGTCAATCCGTGTGTCTTATCATGTGGTTTGTTGTTCATGGCACTGCAGAGACACCGCGCGTGGAGGCGATCCACGCACAACTTGCCACAGGCTCCATTGCGAGCGAAAAACACTAATCACGACCACGAAGAGGTTACCCTATGTGACTCTACCCTCCCTAGCAACCGAGCCAATTTGATTGCTTAGGAGACCTGGCTGGAGTCACTCAGCACACCCTGGATTCAAACTCGTGACTCCAGGGGTGGTAGTCAGCATCAATTCTCACTGAGCTCCCCAGGCCCTAGCTCACAGGAGTATACTGACACTTTTCCCAGTCCCCGCTGCTGCAGTAGAGGAAATGTAGTTATCGTTGTCCGGACTTTGGAGAATGCTGTTTTTATATACACAGAACTGTCAATAAATGTGTAAAACTCTTGTCTCCTCTCTCGCATATTTTTGGTGTAACAATAGGCTATGTGTCCTAAAACGTAATGTTATTATTAGTGCTGTCAATCGATAACATTTTTGAATCCAATTAATGACATGGTGTCCTGATTAATTAATCGTGATTAATCCCACATACAAACATTTACTGAGAAAGCCCTTCATATAAAAATAATTCAATATATAAAGATTATACATATATCAATATATCATTATACATAGTTATCTTTAAATATTTTAAAATTATATATATAATAAAAAATATTCAGATAATTAAAATGCATTACATTCTTGTGGCAGAAGAGTTAATCATTGACAAGACGATACAAAAAGCGGCTTTAGAATACAATGTATTGTTTACTACCACATTATTGAACTTAAGCTAATCATTGGCATACAGTTCATTATGAGGGCTTGTTTAAGAGCCCGTCAATCTACACCTGCGTCAGACATGCTTGTGTAGCGTCTCGGGTGCGTCGCATCATAAACATAAAATTTTTGGTTCATCGTTTCAAGTTAAATATAGTTTAATACTCAATCTTTAAACACATCTTGAGATCCCTTAGTTCGCATTTGTGCTCCTTCAAGTTTTTTGAATGCAAGAATGTAACGCATGTTCCCACTGAAGAATTTTCTTCACTGTATAAACTGTGCGTAAACTGTGAAATTTCACTTACTGCCCTCTGGAGTAAACAGGCGGTACTAAAAGCTTGCATTTCTCAGGAATCTTCCTTATTATGGTGCGATAAATTGCGTAATTTTTTTTTAAATCGACAGCCCTAGTTCTATTAAAAAGAAATAAAAAAATAAAAACATTATTTGTAGTTAAATTAATTGATTAAAACAGATTCCCTTTAATTATAGAATATCCAAAAATAAATAATTTAATTTAAATAAATGTGTATTTATTTGTTCCTGAAATAGCATTGTTTCCTGAGAATGATCCATATGTATTACTTTTTACTTCATCAGTTCAACGCAGTGCATCGTGGTCTAATATCCACTTTCTTGTGTGTGTGTGTGTTAGGGTGGTTTACAAGGAAATTTTTAGTTTACAAACTGGTAATTACAAGGGTATTATGCTATAAATGTGATTTTTGAGGACATTTCTAGTGTCCCCATAACACTAGAGGGGGAGGGTTAGGGGATCTATAGTTAGTACAGTATAAAAACAATTGTCTATGTACAGTCCTCATAAGGATAGCCACACCAACGTACCGTATCTCACAAAAGTGAGTACACCCCTCAAATTTGTGTAAATATTTGATTATATCTTTTCATGTGACAACACTGAAGAAATGACACTTTGCTACAATGTAAAGTAGTGAGTGTACAGCTTGTATAACAGTGTAAATTTGCTGTCCCCTCAAAATAACTCAACACACAGCAATCAATGTCTAAACTTCTGGCAACAAAAGTGAGTACACCCCTAAGTGAAAATGTCCAAATTGGGCCCAAAGTGTCAATATTTTGTGTGGCCAACATTATTTTCCACCACTGCTTTAACCCTCTTGGGCACGGAGTTCACCAGAGCTTCACAGGTTGCCACTGGAGTCCTCTTCCACTCCTCCATGACGACATCACGGATCTAGTGGATGTTAGAGACCTTGTGCTCCTCCACCTTCCATTTGAGGATGCCCCACAGATGCTCAATAGGGTTTAGGTCTGGAGACATGCTTGGCAAGTCCATCATCTTCACCCTCAGCTTCTTTAGCAAGGCAGTGGTCGTCCTGGAGGTGTGTTTGGGTCGTTATCATGCTGGAATACTGCCCTGCGGCCCAGTCTCCGAAGGGAGGGGATCATGCTCTGCTTCAGTATGTCACAGTACATGTTGGCATTCATGGTTCCCTCAATGAACTGTAGCTCCCCAGTGCTGGCAGCACTCATGCAGCCCCAGACAATGACACTCCCACCACCATGCTTGACTGTAGGTAAGACACACTTGTCTTTGTAATCCTCACCTGGTTTCTGCCACACACGCTTGACACCATCTGAACCAAATAAGTTTATCTTGGTCTCATCAAACCACAGGACATGGTTCCAGTAATCCATGTCCTTAGTCTGCTTGTCTTCTCCTTAGTCTGCTTGTCTTCAGCAAACTGTTTGCGGGCTTTCTTGTGCATCATCTCTAGAACAGGCTTCCTTCTGGGACGACAGCCATGCAGACCAATTTGATGCTGTGTGCGGCATATGGTATGAGCACTGACAGGCTGACCCCCCCACCCCTTCAACCTCTGCAGCAATGCTGACAGCACTCATACGTCTATTTCCCAAAGACAACCTCTGGATATGATGCTGAGCACGTGCACTCAACTTCTTTGGTTGACCATGGCGAGGCCTGTTCTGAATGGAACCTGTCCTGTTAAACCGCTGTATGGTCTTGGCCACAGTGCTGCAGCTCAGTGTCAGGGTCTTGGCAATCTTATAGCCTAGGCCATCTTTATGTAGATCAACAATTCTTTTTTTCAGATCCTCAGAGAGTTCTTTGCCATGAAGTGCCATGTTGAATTTCCAGTGACCAGTATGAGGGAGTGTGAGAGCGATGACACCAAATTTAACACACCTGCTCCCCATTCACACATGAGACCTTGTAACACTAACAAGTCACATGACACCAGGGAGGGAAAATGGCTAATTGGGCCCAATTTGGACATTTTCACTTAAGGGTGTACTCACTTTTGTTGCCAGTGGTTTAAACAATAATGGCTATGTGTTGAGTTATTTTGAGGTAACAGCAAATGTATACTGTTATCCAAACTTTACACTCACTACTTTACATTGTAGCAAAGTGTCATTTTCAGTGTTGTCACATGAAAAGTGTGAGATACTCTACGTGCGTGTGTGTGATGGTACTCCTGGTACCGAGGCAATATAACCAGAGTTTAGACCTCAGGGGAGGCAGATAAGGCAGAAGGCCACTGTAAGTTCAGAGCCGCAGAGCTCCAAGATGCTGAATGCCATTTAAAGGGCAGCAGGTTTAACAGAAGAAGCCAAATCAATATAATTTGGGATGGAAATGTCATGACCAGCTCTCAGAGATTGTCTGAGTTTTGAGGGTTTTACCCAGGTCATGATCCCGAGTTTACAGCCCATTAAACAGCCGTTCAGAGCAAACGGTTAACAGGGAGGGACAAACAGTTCACCACATCAACTGTGATATGAGATTTATAGTAGGATTTAGCTATATATCTTAAGAGGCCTGAACCTGCTATGAAAGTTTAGGAGTTTGTAAATCTCTAAGTTGAAGTTGTGCTAAATTTCTCAATGTCTACAAGAATAAGCATAACATTTTGCTACACTTTATTTAATTATTACAGTGAGTGAGAGATGGTATGCAGCAAGAAAATGAAAGAATGGGGACACTAGACCAATGTACTTTTGAAAATAAATCCAGTTATTTTACATATTCTTTATGTTTTATACAACATTTATGAGCAAGACATAAGCTGTGTCCGAAATCGCACCCTATCCCCAATAAATGCCAAGTGATTTCTTTCTCTGGTTATGCTCTGGTCCCCTCCCTGTTCATCGTGGTGACGTGGTTTACAGTAGATTAGTGTGTCACTGAACAGCTGGATGTCTGAGTGGTGTCTGGAGAATAGCATAGGAGTTACAGACAATTGGAAGTGTTTTTGATGTAAACCTGACCTGCAAAAGAGAGACGGAATCCATCCCTCCAGGGAAGATGCCGCTCTCCTCTCTGGTAATTTGGCTCATATTCTTAATAATGATAGTATTTGACTAACTGGGGCCCAGGTCAGGAAGCAGATGGTTAATCTGAACATCCGCTAGCTGCCTTGAGACATCACATAGGTCACAAACTACAACGCATAGAGACTGTATCACCTAGATATCACATAGAGACTGTGTCTGTTCCCCAAACTACCAAACTCTCACTTAATAATTTAGCAAAAAATTTAATAAGGTCAAACTTGAAAAAAAAATTTATAAACATTAGATCTCTTTCTACCAAAGCACTAATTGTAAAAGGAATTATTACAGATCATAATTTGGATGTGCTCTGTTTGACTAAAACCTGGCTTAAACCAAATTAATATATCAGTTTAAATGAATCTACTCCCCCGGGTTATTTTTATAAACATGAGCCATGTCTGAAGGGTTGAGGAGGTGGTGTTACAATTTACAGTAAAGTTTTTGGTATTACTCAGGATATAAATGTATGTCTTCAACAACTAATAATGCTTAATATGACACCATCAGATATAAATACAAAATCTTTGTCATCTTTTGCCCTTGCTACAGTGCAGTAAATAGATCACCCAGGCCTTACTGTGATTTCCTTGGTGAGTGTTTTATCTGATCTAGTAGATTTAAGCTTTAATTGTTGGTGACTTCAAAATTCACATAGATTCACACATTGGGATTAGCATTTATTGATATTCTCAACTCTCTTGGAGTAAGACAAAATGTGACAGGACCAACTCATCGCCATAATCATACGCTAGATTGAATTCTGTCATATGTAGTTGATGTCATTATAAATACAAAATTAGATGTATTTCGTGGTGCATGGAAGGATAGTGTCTGTAGCTACAGACAGGCACTAAACGCTGCCAGGTCAGCATATTTTAGCAAACTCATAGAAAATAACCACAACAATCCTAGGTGTTTATTCAGTACTGTGGCTAAATTGGTTAGGAATAAAGCCTCAACAGAACCAGATATTACGTCGCAGCACAAGAGTAATGACTTCATGAATTTCCTTACACATAAAATTGCATAGTTCCAATTTTATTTCAGATTTTTATCAATCAACTGTCACAGCACGTAAAGTGAGCAGGAGACGCCTGCTCACTTTATTCCTGTGGCAATGAGAAAACGAAAAAACATATTTTCCAAATACATATAGAATCTCAACTGTAATCCAAGTGATGGATATTGCTTATTTGAAGCGCAACCTCTAATTGGATTGTGCATTCTGTACCATCCAGCAGCATTTTGCATAACATCAATGTAAATAATACTTGAACATTTGTACTTGTTGGCACAGTTCTACTAGTATTTCATTTTAACTAGAATATAGCCCAAACCTATGCCACTATGAGCTAAATCACAGAACAGCACACCAATATTCTGACCAATGAGGGGACAGTATGTTCACATGTGATTTTTATTAACAAATTGTCTGTTTTAAATGCCTTGAGAAAGCAAATCGAAACAAGGACAAAATGCAACATTGTAACAGTTTTAGCCTACATTTTGGAATGCAGCAAATGAACTACAGGGGCCGGATTCACAAAAATGTTCTTAAGAAAAAATGTAAGAAAGTTCTTAGGATAATATTAAGAATTTTGTAAAAAAAAAGTTCCTAAGGGCAATTCTTGAAAAATTATGAAGAAGTTCACAAATATTTTCTCACGAATATTTCTTAAGAATAAATACACTGTTTGACATTGTCTGATCAGCCTGCTCATGGGCTTGCCTTATCTAATAGCCTACAACAAATTCAGTACTTCAACACTGGTAAATCGTAATGATAAATGTATCTATTAACCTTTTTTAATGTAAAGTGAGTGAGATGTGTTAGTTTAACAACATTAACCATCATAGGAGAATTTACATGCTGCTAACCATTTTATAACTTTTCATTTGACATGGAGGAAAAGAAAAGGAAAAAGAAAACTTGGATGTTGGATGTTCTTGTTGAGGAAACGAAAGCAAGGAAAATGTTCTCCTTAGTAAGATTGATAATACGGTAATATTACGTCAGAAAGTATGAGACGGGTAAATGGGAAAGGGTGGCAGAGGCTGTCTCCGCTGTGGCCAACTCCGATAGGGATGAGGATGGGAGTTGAAAAAGAAAGTCGCTTTCTAATGTTATAATTATTGTGTTACTATGAACTTTAAAGATCACGGAGAGTGCTATATGCAGCGCATCCATTAGCATGATTGGTCACCACATTAATACGATTCAAAACATGTATTGTTAGAATTTTACAGAAAACTGAAAAAAAAAAAATGTTTTGGCTAAAATAAAATTTCTACCAAAACAGCCCACTGCAACTTCAGACTCGACATGAAAAACCCAGTAAGTTCATTAAACATCTTACCTTTTAGAATTTAAGACAACTGTGAGGTTATCCTAACTGTACGATGTTATTTACAATGATGATTAAGAACACTTTCTGAGAATTTGAATGCTTCTGAATTTTTTTTTTTTTAAGAACAATCTAAATAAAAAAAGATAAGAACTGTCTTAAGACGTTTATTCAGGGATTCCAAATATTCTTAACTTTTTTCTTAAGTTACAAATTAAGAAGAAAATGGTAGTTAAGAAGAAATTTCTTAAGAACGTTTCGTGAATCCGGCCCGTGTCTAAAAATGCCATTAAATTCAGAATTTTGCCCAACCCTGGCAGAGACAGTAATAAGTAAACCATTCATAGATTAACTTCTCAAAGAGTGTGGATATGTGGCACTTTCAAAACATTGCTGTTTGTTGGAGCTGTTCAATATGACAACTGCTGGCTTAACCAATGTTGTTACGTTAAAGTCAAATAGCTTAAAAAAAAAAAAAAATGTATAAAAGGAGGGACATGTATCCATGTTCCTTTGAGAGACAGCAGAGAGATCTAGCAAACACTGCCTTGGACTAAACTGGATCTGCAAAAAACTGGCATGAGTGCTTCAGTGAGTAGTCAGCTGTCAGCTGGAATGAAATGGCATAAAAAAAGAGAGAGTGACAGACAGACAGACTGATAGATAGATACAGAACATGCAGTCATGCAGCTTGACTAGAAAAGAAAAAAATAGTGAAAAACACAGACTTATGATCCAAACCAGATATCATGAAAAACTTAATAACACAAACATGCACATCTACACAAATAAACACTAATACATGGAAATAGTGGCAAGACAAAATAAACACAGCTCTCCTTTCATGCCCTGTCATGACTGCTTTCATTACTACACAACCTCTCCCTGAAAAGTTCAGTGTATCTCCCTCTTTTCCTCATCCCCCTCTCTGCCTTAAGAACATAATGTTCAAAGTAGGAATGGCTATAAGTGGGTTATATAATCTGAAATCAGTTACTGCATCATGTTAAAGATGGTCTTTTAGCTCAGTCTATGATGATATTAAATAGCATACCCCTAAACTTGTGTAACAGAACCCAGAGCAGGGAAAAGACCCTCAAAAAATAAGGCACTGGAATGAAATAAATGCAAACAAAAGATGGGAACTTTATTCCACTGTATGAAAGGCAAAGCTGTTTCTAGGTAAAGGTATCAGAGATATTTATTCAAATCATTAGTAAAGAGATACCTCATGACTCCAAACTGTGAAGACTGTATGTCAAGGAAGTGTAGCGCTATTTGAATCTGAAAGCTGCATATAAATGTTTACATACGGTATATTTATTTTATCTTATTTTATCTCATTATAAAGAAAAAATCATATTTGCTTTCTACCATCTCTGGTTTTTATTATGTCAAAAACATTGTTTAAAAAAATTCAAGGCATTGGGATGGCAGGGTCTGGCAGGGTGAACAGAAACAGAGAGAAAATAACTGTCACGTTAAAGATGAATTATGCGTGCGTGAGTGTGCAAGAGATGGTCAGAGCAATCTGGGTGTGGAGATAAGATCTCTGGCAGGTCGAGTGTGTGTTTGTGTGTGTATGGTTGCTGTGGGGTGATATCACAAAAGGGTCACTGAGGAGCACGTGGTAAGCACCAGCAGAAAACTCTATTGATACACACTGAGCAAGCCAGCTAAACATTCACATGCACTTGTGATAAGTCATCCAAAACAAAGCCATCAAACACAACCAGATGTAATTTGAATGGCTGTTGAAAATGTGTTTATTAAAATGGGAAAAGATAATAATATGGTGATAGTGATTTGCAAGAAAAAAGCACAACTTTAGAAAATATGTTTTATTCACATATTGATAAAAGTTCAACTGTAGCAACTAGGTCAAACATGCTGTGTGCACAGAAGGACATCTAGTGGTGACATCTGGTACTAAAAACAAGTAAAAATAGATATATACTGTACTATAACTAGTTTTATTTATTACTAGTTTATTTTTACTTAGTAAGGTATGAGATGCCCTGCTAAAATTTACTATATTGTAGTGGTTTTTTATGCACAGTTGAAATATCATAATTTTAATCAGCATGCAAAATCTGCATATCTGAATATACAGTATGTGTGTTTGTGTGTGTATATACATATATACACACACACACACACACACACACACACCTACCCCGATCAGCCACAACATTAAAACAAGCTGCCTAACAGCACCAACCCGATTGTGTATGCCCCCCTTGTGCCGCCAAAACAGTGCCAACCCATTCTTCTCACCACAGAGTGATTATCAGCGTTACCATAGACTTTGTCAGTTCGGACCATTCTCAGTTGACTGCTCTCGTCAACAAGGCATTTCCATCCGCAGAACTGCCACTCAATGGACATTTTTTTGTTTTTGGCACCATTCTGAGTAAATTCTAGAAACTGTTGTGTGTGAAAATACCAGGAGATCAGCAGTTACAGAAATACTCAAACCAGCCCATATGGCATCAACAATCATGCCACGGTCCAAATCACATTTGTCCCCATTCTGATGGATGATGTGAACATTAACTAACGCTCCTGACCCGCATCTGCATGCTTTTATGCACTGCACTGCTGCCACACAATTGGCTGATTATATAATCGCATGGATGATTGTTGGTGCATTTTTCTGTAACTGCTGATCTCCTGGGATTTTAACACACAACAGTCTAGAATTTACTCAGAATGTTGCCAAAAACAAAAAACATCCAGTGAGCGGCAATTCTGCAGATGGAAATACCTTTTCGATGAGAGAGGTCAACAGAGAATGGCCAGACTGGTTCAAACTGACAAAGACTACGGTAACTCAGATAACCGCTCTGTACTATTGGGAAAAAAATAGAGATTGTTCATTGGTGTGATAAAGCTTCACTCAAATTGAAAAAGTACAGAGCTACAGTATTTGGCATAAAAGTCTGAAAAGAACAAATGAAAGAAATCAAAGAATGAATCCGCAGATACTAAATGTGTGTGAAGAGTGAAGACTGTATGACAGATGCATAGATGATAGTGTATTAGTCCAATACAATGGAGTTCATGGGTTAGTACTTACATTAATGTTAGTGTCTGCATTGTCAACAACACTATCATCATCAAGACTTTCCATGTCCTCAGAGCGACTGATCTCCAGTCTGAAATTGGAATGCAACACTAGCATGGTAGACAGACATGCAGTCCAGGGTCTAAACATTGCAATATATTATTTAAACACAAATTCAATGATACATTTTCAAACAATTTCATTGGCTATCCATTTCTAGTTAATTCTCATTTCTTCCAGTTCCAGTGTTTGTTGGTCCACATCTCAGACATACTTTTTCAGTGTATTTGTTTTTGACTTGCTTCTATGAGTATACTAAATGATTGAGGTTTGTAAACAAAGAAATAAATAAATATGAATGAATGCTTGAGTTTGAGTGTATGTGCATCTGTTCTACCTTTGATTTCCTGCTATTAAACTTGAGGAACCCCAGCAGACCCCTCTTCTCTGATCCACTCAGGCTCTGACTGTTAGAGTGAAGAGATTCTGCTGGAAGAGAAACATATTTATTCAGAATCTTACACAAACATACAGGAGAAGCTGTCAGTCTAGCATTGAGTCCAGCAATGTTATTTTTGTTTTTAGTTTTCTTTCATTTTGTATATATGAAATGCTTCAATCAACACAGGTTTTAATTTTTTTTTTCTGTCAGCTGCACATAGGAATCAACACAGTCACTGTGCAGTGTGTAGATGTTTATGAGTGCTTTTTTTTATTGAAGGTAAAATTAAAGTCCTTCGTGACTTCTATTTTTATGTAAAGTTGTCACTGTTTTAGCCTTGTCCCAGGCCCAGACTTTCAGAATTACACTATGAAAATCCATTATAAAAATACAAATTACTACATGTTCAAAACTCTGATAATCTAAAAAAAAAGAGCAACTTAAACATAAATCATTTACATTTGTATTATTATTTTTTTTCCTTTCTATTTAAAAAAAAATGCAACTGTCCCAAAGTTGTGGCCCCTACAAAAGTTTTTCAAAAGTCTGTTAACCAAGTCAACAAAAGTGCCATTAAGAAATAAAGAAATGGAGAAATATGTTCAAAGAAGAAAAAAAAAAGGTAAGAAAGAAAAATGTAACTTTATTCTTAAATTTCTTAAAACATAATTTCAAAATACAAAAACATAACATACCCAAGGTTAAGAAATTATCTACATATCAAAGTTTGAATAGTGTGTGTAGATCGGGGACTAAAAACAAACTGCTTTTCTTTTTGGTTCATTCTGAGCAAATACTGTATTTAATTTTTTTTGTTCCGGTTCAGAAGTTCCGCAACCTCCTTTCCAAAAGATTACTGGTTAGGACAAAATAAAAGAAGGGTTAATAATGTTCTTTTTAAAATGACAGTACTCTGCGCTAATGGTTGGGTGAAATACCAATTGCAGTGTTGCCAGATCTCACAACATGGTCTGGAAAAACAAGCCTAAAATAAGACACTTGCCTCACCAAAATAAGCGAAAATAAGCAATTAATTATTTTCCTGTATAGTGGATTTATCAGCATAGAAATCATAACAAGCACACAGTTAATTAACAGTTACCGGTAATTATAATTTTATTTACAGATCTGCTTTTCAGTCAAACCCCGGCAGCATCAAATCTGTATTAATGCATCATCTAACAATATTTCAGTGAAGACTTGGAAAGAACTGAGAAATAAAATTTTTACCTCTAATAATGTGTTCCTTATATCTGGAATAGCTGTGCATGAACAGTATATGTAGTAATTGTACATAGTCTTAAAAAGGTCTTCATTCACAGAATTAAACATCCACAACAGGCAATTAGACAAAGAAATGTGTGATGCAGCAGTTTCCTTCAGGATCAAAGCACGTTTAATTTTTATGGGAAACATGAAATGGTGTAGTTTTTAAAATGTAGTTTTTGGTTTCGTTAAGGAGTTCACACTGAATTAATTGCAATAGTTCTATAATTATGGTTCAGGGTTTAGAACAAATCCCTATCTAGAATGTTAGATGGGGATTTGTATCATATAATTATTTTTGCATTGTGGCATTAACTAAAAGACTTAACGCATCCTAAAAAATTATGCAGTCTATATAACTAAAGGAATCATGTGGTGTTTTGAAAGCCTTTAGGCTAAATTAAAAGTTTTCCTCTAAAGTAAAGAAAAACTCTGACAAAAGATGGCGCTACACTTCTCTAATGCTATAAAGCCACTACGTCAATCCATTTGGGTAGACTACTTAAGCAGACTATATTGAAAGCACCCTGACGCAGACAGAAAAACCAACAAAAAAATGTGCAAGGTTATTCAAAATGCAATAAAAATGAATCATAAGCATCACACTTGCAATATGCATGCAAGTATAAAGATAAATCATACACACTTATGTTTAGTTCTTTAATTATTTGCAGCTTAAAAAGCGCATGCATGTTCTATGAAGTATGGCAGAGTTAAATCAAACTCCCAGCACATTTAAGGTGGTTAAACTACACATAGAGCCACTGTGAGTTATCTACACCGCATCAGTACCTGAATAGTTTAGAGCTGGTGTCGAAGCCATTTTAGGCTGCAGAACTGCAAACAATCAAACCATTGGAACATTTAAATACAAAAGAGAGTGAACAAAGATATGTTTATGCTTGGCTTCCACCTTATGGGTACAACACTAGAAAAGGAAGGACTCTCAGCTTTAACAGTGAATATCACAGGCTCTAATTGCCTCTGCATGCTGTCTTTGAGTTTATGTCATACATACTGTATGTTGATGGTGAGTCTACATCACCTCGTTATACGCGAAAATGCTAGTGAGGTGTTTTTTTCTGTCACTCTAAATATAATTTTTCCCGACACCCAAAAAGGTCAATTAGACCTGGCAGATCACATTCTGACAGCTGTGACACACTGCACATTTTTATAATACAAGCGTTTCATTGTTATACGTGTAATTCTGCTTAATTTCTAGGTGTGAACTTGTTAATTATTTGTGTTCAAATATGTAGTTGATATGAAATATCCAACAGTGACCGCTCGTAATATTACACAGGCAAGTTCAACAATTTCGAAAATTAAGATTTTACTTTATAAAATTACTTTGTCACCATAAATTTTTTAGAGGCTTAAATGTGATTAAAATGGTTGTAAAAAAATATAAAATAAAACATACACTTTCACACGTGTGTGTGTGTGTACAAATATAGTTGCACCCCTCCCCCGCCATGGTTTAATGCTCAAAAAATCTGCTCACATTAACTACAACACGATGGTTGCATGCCATGAAAAGATGGTCAGAGGTGTCTTACAGAGTTGTATTATAATCTCCCCGCTCTGCTTCTAGTTCTTGTGACATCCTCTGAACACTTAAAATAGTCATGATAGCTTTTGATAACTCTAAATCCTGTAAATCCACTTCGATAGCTAAATACATTTTGACATAAACACCATATGTCAAACACCAAAAAGTTCTATATAGAACCGCTAGAACGGAAGTTCCGAGACATTTTCAAGACGGCTGTGCGCAGGTTTCTCTGGCACATAAGGTGAATAATTTAAACATTAAATGGTATTAATATTACCATTATGTGCATAGGCACAATGTGAATTTAATATGTAAAAGTGTGATTTACCAGCCTAACACATCAAACAATCATTTGGCCAAATGTGTATAGTTTTAGTCACTGACAGTTTGAATTTGCATCAAAATACCATAAAGTTAGAATCACTGCTTTTGACATGGGAAAGGTATGAAAAGTTGATAAGCCTACTTATTTTTATTATAACTGTGCACTATGGTTATTTGCATAAAACATTTTTTATTTTGCATTGTTTTTTTTCCCTGCAGTTGCGACTCTTAAAACAGACTGTCGATCCATTTTGTGTTGCAATTCACTTGTGAGAACCACTGATTTGAACTGATTCTTACAATAAGAGTTGCTTACTTAAGAGTAGCTTTTTAATTAACTGATGAAATATACATCTAATATTTTGGCTACTTGTAAGAGAGATGTAAGGGAACAGATTGTACTGCTAGGCATATCTAAATACCACAAAGTGGCAAATAACCAACAAGCCTGAATATTTTATTTCCCATACCTAACGTCTGATCCAGGACATAGAGTTCCCTGATACTGAGCTCGCTCAGGGACTTATCCAGGTCCAGCTTGTGGTGACTGATATTGTCTCTGAACAGCAGAACGTGGGCCGGGTCAAACTCGCACTTCTGACAGATCACAGGCACAAGCATACGCAGGGGGGCCAATGGATTTACTCGAACCACAGCCTTCTGACAGCGATGATAGTTCACCACCAAACGCACAGTTTTCTGCAAGATAAGAGAGAGAAGGAAAGGAAAACTTCACTTCACCTTTAATGGAATATTAATTAAGTTAAATACAACTTAAAGTAATGTCCCGGGTTCAATACAAGTTAGGATCAATCAACAGAATTTGTGGCATAATGTTGATTACCACAAAAATGTATTTCGACTCGCCCTTTCTTTTATTTAAAAATCAGAAATGGAGGTTACATTGAGGCACTTACAATGGAAGTGAATGTTGCCAATCTTTGGGGGGGTTTAAAAGCAGAAATATGAAGCTTATATTTTCATAAAAGCACTTGCATTAATACAGTCATTTTAGGGATTTATGGTTTGTTGACATAACATGGTCATGGCAACGGAAATGTAAAATTTGCCGAAAAAAAAAAGTGGTGGCCGAAAATAATGGCACCCTTGGTAAATATGAGTAAAAAAGGCTGTGAAAAAAAAATCTGCATTGTTGATCCTTTTGATCTTAAAAAAAAAAATTATAATAAAAAAAAATACAAAATAAAAGTAAAACAATTGAAATATCTCATTATTAAATAAATATTTTTCTCCAAGATGCATTGGCCATAATTATTAGCATCCTTTTATTCAATACATATTGCAACCTCCCTTTGCAAGATATCAGCTCTGAGTCTTCTTTTATAATGCCTAATGAGGTTGGAGAACACCTGGCAAGGGATCTGAGACAATTCCTTCTTACAAAATCTCTCCAGATCCTTCAAATTCAGAAGTCCATGTTGGTGGACAAACTTTCTATGGGGTTCAGGTCAGGGGATTGGCCATGGTAGAATCTTTATTTTGTGATCAGTGAACCATTTTTGTGTTGATGTTACTGTTTATTACGGATTATTGTCCTGCTGGAAGATCCAACCAGGGCCCAATTTAAGCTTTCTGGCAGAGGCAGCCAGGTTTAGATTTTTTATCTGTTGGTATTTGATAGAGTCCATGATGCCATGTATTCAAACAAGATGTCCAGGACCTCTAGCAGAAAAACAGCCCCACAACATTCAAGATCCAGCACCACATTTAACTGTGGGCATTTGGTTCTTCATCTCTGCATGTGCCAAACTAATCTCTAATGTTTGCCACCAAAAAGCTCTTCTTTTATTTCATCTGACCATAGAACCCGATCCCATTTGAAGTTCCAGTAGTGTCTGGCAAACCGAAGACGCTTGAGTTTGTTGTTGGATGAGAGCAGAGGCTTTTTTCCTTCAAATCCTCCCAAACAACTTGTGGTGATGTAGGAGATGTCTGAGATATATAAGCATTGTCACACGAGCAATCATGCGATATGGCCCTACATCAGCACTGATGTGATTCGGCAGCAGGTACGAGGTAATCACAGCAGTGCTGATTTAGGGTCATATAGCATGATTGCAAGTGCGATATTGCTTATATACAACAGCTCAATGAACAAATAAATTTTAAAAAATGAGGGAAAACGTCATAAAGTACAGTCATAAATTCGCATTTGTGCATGGAACTACTTTACTACTATATTACATGGCAGATCAGAATCTGCCATTGCTGGTTCAAACCAAATGATACATCCAAGCCTCCATTAAAAATTAAAAAATGTCACTTCAGAAATAGTATCATGGCTTGTGCTGTTTCTACCAAGTTATTGGATAAACAAGGATAGATGTGTGTGTGTGTGTGTGTGTGTGTGTGTGTGTGTGTGTGTGTGTGTGTGTGTGTGTGTGTGTGTGTGTGTGTGAGACACTGAGCATGTGCGATCACCTGTTGCCACACCCAAGCAGAGATGCTGTCAGCTTTCTGAGTGGAAAAATAGTCATCCAAGCGGGGGTAATTGTCCCTATTTCGTGGTAGCCAGTGCGCAAGAGTCTTTCACTACAGAAACCGCAATGTCCTCCGCCATTTTGAACAGTACTTTTTCTCCAATGTGGAAAGTTCTGTAAGAGGTAAGCGCCTTGAGTTTGTTGTGTCTCTCAGCTGTGATGAGCTGAAATGTTCGTTTAAAGCAGTTTAAAGCTATTTTCTAGCTGTAGTCGTGTAATAGTAATACGAGCGATCATAGAGCACTGTTCTATTTAAACAATGACCAACTGGCTCATATTACACACAAAATTATCTTTTGCCACCACCTGTTGGGTAACATATGTAATGTCAAAAAATACATGTAAGAGACACTTATACAGTAACTCTTAACACATATGCACTACTCTTACACTTTAGTTTAGTTCAGCAGGAACACAAGCGGATTGATATACACTCACCTAAAGGATTATTAGGAACACCATACTAACTGCGTTTGACCCCCTTTCGCCTTCAGAACTGCCTTAATTCTACGTGGCATTGATTCAACAAGGTGCTGAAAGCATTCTTTAGAAATGTTGGCCCATATTGATAGGATAGCATCTTGCAGTTGATGGAGATTTGTGGGATGCACATCCAGGGCACAAAGCTCCCGTTCCACCACATCCCAAAGATGCTCTATTGGGTTGAGATCTGGTGACTGTGGGGGCCATTTTAGTACAGTGAACTCATTGTCATGTTCAAGAAACCAATTTGAAATGATTCAAGCTTTGTGACATGGTGCATTATCCTGCTGGAAGTAGCCATCAGAGGATGGGTACATGGTGGCCATAAAGGGATGGACATGGTCAGAAACAATGCTCAGGTAGCCCGTGGCATTTAAACGATGCCCAATTGGCACTAAGAGGCCTAAAGTGTGCCAAGAAAACATCCCCAACACCATTACACCACCACCACCAGCCTGCACAGTGGTAACAAGGCATGATGGATCCATGTTCTCATTCTGTTTACGCCAAATTCTGGCTCTACCATCTGAATGTCTCAACAGAAATCGAGACTCATCAGACCAGGCAACATTTTCCCAGTCTTCAACTGTCCAATTTTGGTGAGCTCTTGCAAATTGTAGCCTCTTTTTCCTATTTGTAGTGGAGATGAGTGGTACCCGGTGGGGTCTTCTGCTGTTGTAGCCCATCCGCCTCAAGGCTGCGCGTGTTGTGGCTTCACAAATGCTTTGCTGCATACCTCGGTTGTAACGAGTGGTTATTTCAGGCAAAGTTGCTCTTCTATCAGCTTGAATCAGTCGGCCCATTCTCCTCTGACCTCTAGCATCAACAAGGCATTTTTGCCCACAGGACTGCCGCATACTGGATGTTTTTCCCTTTTCACACCATACTTTGTAAACCCTAGAAATGGTTGTGCGTGAAAATCCCAGTAACTGAGCAGATTGTGAAATACTCAGACCGGACCGTCTGGCACCAACAACCATGCCACACTCAAAATTGCTTAAATCACCTTTCTTTCCCATTCTGACATTCAGTTTGGCGTTCA
Organism: Xyrauchen texanus; assembly: GCF_025860055.1. Classification (NCBI taxonomy): domain Eukaryota; kingdom Metazoa; phylum Chordata; class Actinopteri; order Cypriniformes; family Catostomidae; genus Xyrauchen; species Xyrauchen texanus. The sequence continues at coordinate 14,444,731 of NC_068292.1, read as the reverse complement.
GGAGATTGTCTTGACCAGGACCACACCCCTAAATGCATTGAAGCAACTGCCATGTGATTGGTTGATTAGATAATTGCATTAATGAGAAATTGAACAGGTGTTCCTAATAATCCTTTAGGTGAGTGTACAGACACACACACACACACACACAGAGTGAAGCGTCAGAGTGCTGACAGTGTCAAACCAACAGTGCTCAAGGAACTTTCTCGTCCATTCAGATTCGAGGACCCGAACTAACTGGTGCATATATACAGGTGAAACTCAAAAAATTAGAATATCATGCAAAAGTTCATTAATTTCAGTAATTCAACTTAAAAGGTGAAACTAATATATTATATAGACTCATTACAAGCAAAGTAAGATATTTCAAGCCTTTATTTTATATAATTTTGATGATTATGGCTTACAGCTTATGAAAACCCCAAATTCAGAATCTCAGAAAATTAGAATATTACATGAAATCAATAAAAAAAAAGGATTTTAAATACAGAAATGTCGGCCCTCTGAAAAGTATAATCATGCATATGTACTCAGTACTTGGTTTGGGCCCCTTTTGCATTAATTACTGCCTCAATGCGCGTGGCATGGATGCTATCAGCCTGTGGCACTGCTGAGGTGTTATGGAAGACCAAGATGCTTCAATAGCGGCCTTCAGCTCTTCTGCATTGTTTGGTCTCATGTCTCTCATCTTTCTCTTGGCAATGCCCCATAGATTCTCTATGGGGTTCAGGTCAGGCGAGTTTGCTGGCCAATCAAGCACAGTAATACCATGGTCATTGAACCAGGTTTTGGTACTTTTGGCAGTGTCAAGTGTCAGTGTCAGTGTACTTTTGGTGTCAAGTCCTGCTGGAAAATGAAGTCAGCATCTCCATAAAGCTTGTCTACTGAAGGAAGCATGAAGTGCTCTAAAATGTCCCGGTAGACGGCTGCGTTGACTCTGGACTTAATAAAGCACAGTGGACCAACACCAGCCGATGACATGGCTCCCCAAACCAACACAGACTGTGGAAACTTCACACTGGACTTCAAGCATCTTGGATTGTGTGCCTCTCCATTCTTCCTCCAGACTCTGGGACATTGGTTTCCAAATGAGATGCAAAATTTGCTCTCATCAGAAAAGAGGACTTTGGACCACTGAGCAACAGACCAGTTCTTTTTTTCTTTAGCCCAGGTAAGACGTTTGACATTTGAAGCCCATGTCCAGGACCCGTCTGTGTGTGGTGGCTCTTGATGCAGTAACTCCAGCCTTAGTCATGTCCTTGTGAAGCTCCCCCACACATTTGAATGGCCTTTTCCTGACAATCCTCTCCAGGCTACGGTCATCCCTGCTGCTTGTGCACCTTTTTCTTCCACACTTTTCCCTTCCACTTAACTTTCTATTAATGTGCTTTGATACAGCACTTTGAGAACATCCAACTTCTTTTGCAATTACCTTTTGAGGCTTTCCCTCCTTGTGGAGGGTGTCAATGATGGTTTTCTGCACAACTGTCAGGTCAGCAGTCTTCCCCATGATTGTGAATTCAACTGAACCAGACTGAGAGACCATTTAAAGGCTCAGGAACCCTTTGCAGGTGTTTAGCTGATTAGAGTGTGACACTTTGAGCCTACAATACTGAACCTTTTCACAATATTCTAATTTTCTGAGATTCTGAATTTGGGGTTTTCATAAGCTGTAAGCCATAATCATCAAAATTATATCAAATAAAAGCTTGAAATATCTTACTTTGCTTGTAATGAGTCTATATAATATATTAGTTTCACCTTTTAAGTTGAATTACTGAAATTAATGAACTTTTGCACGATATTCTAATTTTTCGAGTTTCACCTGTGTGTGATATATATATATATATATATATATATATATATATATATATATATATATATATATATATATATATATATATATATATATATATATTTTTACAAAATTTGTAACAACATTTTGCCGCACATCAGAACTACATTCTTTTGTCTAACCAACTGTGATTAATGATTAAGGCTGTCTCTCGTTTGGAAGGATGCATCCTCCGAAGGTTGCATTTGTCGGCCGCATACGTCAGAGGCTGTCTAGTTTCATAAAAAAAAAAAAAAAGATTATATTGGGAATGCAAAAAAGGTTAAGAATTGTATAAATGTAAGTGCATATACATAAAAGGCATTGACAATAGATAAAAAAATAAGAAAACATTAAAAAATAAATAAAACGACGCAGCCTTCCAAACGAGACACAGCCTAAGGGAATTTGGCCTGTGTGTTACCTCATATTTATGGTAAATGTGCTTCACATGATAAAATCATAAATCCAAAATATTATTTAACACTAAAAGTCATGGCTGAACAATTTAATGTTCCTAGACACCCAGGTGCACTAAAAATGTAAAATATGACTGGGAACATATTTCAGATATATTTTGCTCATAAGAATTTCTTGGAGTACCAATAATTGTGGCCAATGCGTTTTGGAGAAAAATATCAGTTTAATAATGAGATATTTCTTCCCTTTCAATTGTTTTACTTCAGTTAAAAGGATAGATTTTGTGAATGTTTTTTAAACATAAAAAAGATCAAAAGTAGAATGCAGATTTTTATTCACAGCCTTCTTTCTCATATGTGGGTGCCAATATTTTTGGCCACCACAGTATATATTTACACAGAAAAGATTAGTAGTGATTTTGTTACACTAAAATCATATTAACAAGCATGTTTATGTCTTGTGGCTTAACTTTTGAAAAAAAGAAATAAAATATTGGTCTCCATTCACTTCCAACTGTTACACAGATTTTTGTGTAATATTTTTTAAAGAAAATGAGGGACGAATCAAAATGAATTGTTATGGTAATCAATATTATACTACAAATGGTGTCGATTGAGCTTATGTGGCGGAATGATCCGCCTCTCTGGCTCGTCATCGTCACCTCTTAGGGCCGCCCTTCAGCCAGGCTCACGACGGGAGTTGGGCGGGAGAGTGAGAAGAGGTGCATAATTAATAAGTCTCGTTTGGTCAGCGATGAATGAAGCACACCTGATGGGGATAATGATTCATCACCGCTGTCTTTAAAATGCAGAGCGCACCTCTTCTCGGGCTCGAGCCGGCTTCAAATCTCCAGGTCTGCACACACTGTCATCCGCGCACGCCCAGGACCAGAGCTGGGAGGGTTTGGAGCTGACAGATGGTCTGGTCTGTTCTTCGGACACCCGGACGAGTTGAAGAGTCACCGGGGTTGAACAGTCCACATTGCCACCGACAGGCTAAATGCCGGGCCACCTACCCCTTGCCGCGGGCCTGGGAAGACACCGCCCCTCGCGCCGTGGACCTTGGAGGGGAGTGTGAGCGGCCGATTGACCCAGCTTGTGCCTGGGCCTTCCTATGGACACTACCCCCGCCCTTTCACGGAGCCCCGTTCACCGCGAGGGTGCCAGACTCCCCCTTTATTCTGAACACTATTCCCCCTTTGACATTTTATCACCCCTTTTGGACATTTTATGTTTATTATTATTTCCAATAAATGCCTCTCCGTAGCTTGATGCCACACCCACTGTGTCCGTCTCTCGCTCACCCTGCCACAGCTTAACTTGTATTGAACCCGGAACATTCCTTTAAGCTTTATGCTGTCCATTCTCAGGGAATATACAATTAATCACATCATAACCATACATCCCATGAACTTGTATTTGACCTCAAATATTATTTAAAGGAGGAAATAAATTAAATGAAGGGTTCATTTAAATCTCTGAAGAATAAACATAAATTGTGAACTGGCATGGTACATTACATTCACATGTTTTCTCCTGTAAATGGCAGTTGTGTAGTAAAAGTCACCCCAATCACCCTTTTGTTGCTAACAGGACATGATCAAGATAAGACGCCACACAGATCTCTGAAACTGCAGTTTTCATTCAGAAAAGTGCTCGAAATTAGACCTTCTTTCTGTACAAGCACATGTAGTGTATCGTAGAGAAGTGTAGTGTATTTCATAGAGAGAAGCTACATCAGCAAACCTCATTAGGTTTTACAGAATGGCAATTTTCATATTGATATTATGGAATTACTCGTATGCAAAAACTTGCATTGCTCATATGAAACATTCAAATAACCTTTTATCGCTAGCCCCAGAAGCAGCTACGTTTCACCCTCACTAATGATAAAAACCCTGCTCTTAATCTAAAGTTAGGTACACAAGGCACTTAATGTGTATCATTTCCTGTACATAAGCATGCAGACAAACAAACACACACACCAGAGAAGGCAGAGGTGCCATGATACAGTGAAACCAATCATATGCTTTTTTTGTTGCACTAGTGACTTCAGATAAAAATAAAAAAAAGTGTTATGTCACTAGGTCACGTGTGTGCTCCGATAATAACACACAGTGTCACACTTGCATTGATGTGAGAACTTGTGTGCAGGATGTGTTTCAGATATCGCACACTCAAAGGAAGAAAAATCTGCTGTACAAGAATAGGTACTTGTAACATGGGAGGATGTGGAGGTGTTTATGACTTGCATTGCTATAAAAGATATCTCTAGAAAGTCACGTTTAGGAATGTGCAAAACTATGTTCTTCCAAAAGCGACAAGTAATTTAATCGAATGACTTCAACTAGGCTGTTTTATTGTATGGTTTAGGGTCAACGATCAACTCATTTGTTAGTAACATAATTAATTAGATGTAACCACACAAAGCACATTTTTCAGGTTGCCTCACAATTTTTTTTACAGTGTTTTTTTAATCACACAACTATCATAAGTCGCTTTCCCATATACAGCCTTTTTCAGAAAATGTATTAAAACTTTCAGGTTAGCAGTCATGTGCAAACATGACCAGTTTGAAAATACTGGTAAATTTAGAACTGGCTATTTCCAAGAAAGAGAAGTTGTAACATTACCTGAAAAGTTCAGTTTTGATGCTAGGTGTGAACAGAGTTGTAAGATTAAGGGTTTGAGCACGTACAAGGTCAGGACAGTCAATGGAAATCGATCGCACGCGGCCACAGGACTGGACATGCAAAATTGGAGATATTGAACAAGCGCTCAAAGTGGAGTAAACATTTCACACCACTTCCAACTTGCGTCACAGTCTCTGTCTTTCCACCTAAAACTGCACCCAAACGCACTCGGCTCGTTTCTTTTGAGACTTGGAACAGAAATTCAGCAACATCAGCAGCAGCGCTCCAGTAGATTCATGTTTGTCTACATCTGTGATTTGTCTCATAGATCAAGAGCTTGTGTTTCCATGCAAGTTTGTGATCGGATCGACTTAGATTAACTACTGGAGTGATCCTCAGTCGTTTAGTGTTTGCCTGTTGCCATATACATAGTCATGTGTGATACCTAGTATGTTTAGATTCTGTTCGTATTTTAGAAGAGGTGTAGTGTAATCCAGCCTAAAATTTGATTTGTCACTGATAAAATAACTAACTACATCTGGCATTTTGGTGCTGATGTGTGAATTGTTGCGAAATGGAAAATGGACTGTGTGAATAGCAGAAGTGGTACATTTACCAGTAAAAGTCATTCAAAGATTTTACTGCAAATTACCAGTTTGCATGTGTAAAAGGAGCTATAGTCCTCAACAACAAAACAGAAAACTATGTATTATGGATAATAATAATAATGGATAAGTTGCTCACAATAAGCCATTTGAAGCATGACAATACACTGAAAAGAAATATAACCTTAAAAATGTGCTTCACTTGATAAAATCTTAAGTCCAAAATATTATTTAACACTAAAAGTAAATGTAGCTTTTTTAACCTCAGTATAGTGTTTGGTGCATAGCATATCATATTTATTTTATTATTATTATTATTATTGAGAAAAATTATTGTTTTCATATTTGATTTGATGTGTTTAATTATAAATGTCACACATTTCTATAGACCAAGTAGAGGAAGTTGAAAAAACTTTGAAAAGCCCAGGGAGTCCTCTTTTGATACACCAAGACTTACTACTGTGGCATGTATAGACTAAATATAAATGTATAGACTGGGTCTCAGGAGGATAATGACCTTTATGAAATATGAGAAAGAAAGAAAAGAAGAAGAAAAAAAATCAAGCTTTTAAAAAAAATATCTGAGATTTCATGTCAGGCTTTATAGGGTTAACAACACTGAATCGAACTGAATACATTTAGGTTACATCAACAAAACAAATTTGAAGGGTTAGATCAGGTAGAAACAGTTCCTTAAGTTAACAATCACCTTTTACAATTTACTAAATGTCTTGGGCAGAGAATTTGTTACAACAGTTTTGCTTTGATGGCTAATGCAGCGTTGCTTTCAAGATTAATTTGGAAACGCAACTTCTTAGAAAACGCTCTCCTTGAATTTGCGCCTCTAAAAAAGGGAAAAGTCTTCTTGAAAACACAGCCACTAAAAATATTAGAGATAAAACAAAAAAGTATAGAGATAAAACAAAAAAGTATATAGATAAATTCACTGTTCGACCTCACCAACTGACCATTTTTAGACGACTAGTCGAACCTCCTGACACATCTTTTGCTGATTCAAACCAGTGTATTGTGTGCTTGTTGCAACCAGTGACAAATTTTACCTTTGCTGTTATTACAGCAGAATCAAAGGTCAGAGTATTATGACGAGTCTCTAACTCTGCCCAGAGGTCAAACACGAGGGGGAGAGAGAGAGGGAGAAGCCAGGCTGAGGAAGAAATAATGCATGGTAACTAAAGGTAAGACTCTCATCAAATATTCACACATGTGGGGGAGGAGAAAAGGACACTCGAGAATAAGAGGGAGAAAAAAAGAGAGAGAGAGCACACACAGAGCAGAGTCTGTGAAAGACTCACTGTACCTTTACGCGAAACCTTTTATGAACACTCCACCCTCCTGATGCATACATGTAATAAGGAAACAATTACTTTGCTATTTAAAAACATTATGAGTTAAACAGGAGTAACAACGTTCTTATTACACTTTTCATAACATTGCGCAAAAAAGAGCTTAAAAAAAAAAACTACATTATAAATGGAACCACGCATATTTATTGTTGACAAAAAACATTGACATGACACTTTTCCTTGAGATATGAATGTATAAGAAATAATGAATGTATATGAAATAATGAATGCATATGAAATAGTGCATGTTTTAGGTGCTGTGACTAGTCACCATTTCTGTTGTTTTTAACCATTATTCTAATTTGCATTTCACTTCAATAGTCCTGGGGTGTAACAAATGAATTTTTTAAGTGAAAATATTCCATGTAGTCTCTGTAAAATGAAGTCATGAAAAACTGCATGCATCATTTTTATAAAAAAGAATTGGGGAAAATGATCCTTAAAATGGTTTTAGAGGAAGTCTAGCATGTCACACTGCAGGACACTAATGTGACTGCTTGAAATGGTGTGTTGTACAAATAATATATGAACAGGACGAGATATGTGCACAAGAAGCGAGTGGAATAGTTCTTATTAAAATACAAAATGTCAAACAACATATTTTGTATATCCTGCACATAATGCATTGTACAGTCATCAAATCTCCATTTTGCTTGTCTATTAATTATGTGTGGCTATGATTATGTATTTAGTTAGCAAGTGCTAGGAACATGCAAGTGCTTGAAACTCTTGCATTAAAGACAACACTTGCTCGTTCAATGACAGCATTTGATATGTCTGATGCGGTGGAATAAGATGTAGACGGTAATGGGACATATGCCCACCGCTGACCTGCAAACCAAATTATTTACCATACAACAGGATGTCAACAGTAGTGTAATCAGTTTGGACTTCACATTTCTTCACAGTCGCTGTTGTTGACTGGTCTAGAATGCTATTTGAAAGATCCTAAAGTGTGTAAATGTAATAATCAAAAGGCACAGAGACAAACGTTTCAATAACACACGGTTTCAGACAGACACTCACCTCTGGCACTTTAGGTGGAGGCTTCTGGACCACCTTGTCCTCCAGCACTCTTTCTTTTATCAGGGCGCAAGAGATGTCCAGAGCGCCCAGCAGGGCGTTGGGCTTGAAGCTAACATGCTGAGCATCAGGTGACAGCAGCTCCAGGGTGTGATATGCTGGATTCAGATGGTACTGACTGCACAGGTCCACCAACAGATCCATCAGAGCTTTTCTGAAGAGACACAAGGAGAAACAAGGACAGAGAAAGATTGAGTTACTTGACGGTTTACACTTGTAATTACATCATCTGATGCAGAAAGGACTGTGATAGAGCGATATAGCAAAAGAGCGAGAGAGCGAGAGAGAGAGAGAGAGAGAGTCAACTTGAATTACAGGTGTTACGTAAAGCAGCAAATTGTTACATGAATGCTGGTCTAAATGTTTCTCTTCACTCACCAACTGTCAGTAATTCAATCTGCATCTAGCAAAAACTGCTATACGGACACCCTTCAACCACTGCGTTAAACCTCTGCTGATAAATATTTGATCAAAATTGATTGTTTTAATTGCACATCATGACCGGGTCATTCACTGAGGAAACTTAAGTGTGTTATGTCAAGAACTCTGGAATCTCGGGTTCTAGTGTAATGCTGATGGTCACTGAATTAATGACCTCATACATCAGTCATTATGTTAGTTTTACTGCATGATTAGTTTGTTACTTTGTTATAATAAAAGCACAAAAAAAGTAAAATAGCAAAATGAAAACGCAAAAAGCTGCACATTGTTTCTGTCAATGTCTTGGACATAATTCAAGCGCAAAAATTAACTTTAGAGCAGAATTGTCTGTTATATTAGAGGAGAACCTGCATTAGAGCTTCTGAGATGTGTGTGCTTCTCATCTGTGACACTTGTGATATCAGACACATTGAAAAGGTTCTGTGAACTTGTGCATGTATGCCCATTTAAATATTCCAAACTGACATTTATTTCCTTTTAAAGCCGTACATAACCAGCAAAGATAAGCAAAAAAAAAAAAAAAAAACGTTCACCCTAGAACTCACCAGACTTGTGCTTGGGAGTAAAAAAAACAAAAAAACATTATCATATAAACCTATCCATTGTCTTGTATATATCATATGTAGAAGGCTACTTATAAAATTAAAACAAGTATGACGGATAAAAATAGACCATAACAGAAATTTTATAACTCAGTCCGTCAGAGTGGTGGAACAACCACAATGGTGGCAGCTGCAGCAGTTTCAGGTAGATAGGCAGCTATACTCATGTATTTATGCTTGAAGTGCCATTGTATTTTATTCAATAACTATATGCTTTAATTTGAGAGAGGATCCAGAGATTAATTAATGAAGTCATAAACAAAGCTCCACATCGATCCATTTTGGTTTCATGATTGTAGCCATAAAATAAATAATTTCTGAGTCTGTTGATGAAAACAGCTCTTAGCAGAATCTCCACTTTGTCATCTAGAAATTCAGAAACAACACCAAAGCAATATTAGCCTGAACATTAGTTTTTTTTAGCCTGAGTTGAAGTTAAGAAGCAACATTTTTGTGAGATGTCTTGGGTGATTTGAGATTTGCAATGCATGCTTGGCAAACAGTTTTGGAGATTTCTATTTCCTCATTCAAGCAGATATGAGCTGAACTTGCATGACTACAACTAGCTGTCTGGGGACTGACTTCCTTCAAAGGACTTTGATGTAACCTAATAACATCTGAAATTCCAAATCATAAAAATTCCTCACACCTCTTTAACTTTGATATGACTAGCAAATCATTAAACTACCTTGGCTCAAAATTTGCACACAAAAATAAGTGCAATACATATCGACTCTTATGACGCACCCATCCTCCAATAAAACAAATCAACATACATCAGTTTACTTGACATCATTAAACACTGCCAGTTAGTAAGTAAACCTTTAACGCATGCTTTTAGTTTTATTAAAAATACTTAGTATACATTTATTATAACAAGGGAAGTGGCCCTAAAGCAACCTGAGGTTAAATGCCTTGAAAACAGGCACAATGGAGAGTGTTCGTGGGTTACTCCTTGCAAGTTTGAAACATGGGACCATTCAGTTACCATGGCAGATCTTTAACAATCAAGTCACATTAGGCCTGGATATTGATACGGTTTTCATGATTCGATTCTTTATCGATTCACACCTCTTGATTCGATTTGATTCAGGGGACTTTCACACTGGCAGTTTAGTCAGAAACAGAGCACTGTATACATGAAAAATTGGTAATATGAAAGTTGCTTTGCAGACCAGGGAGCGGACTATGGCACTGAACCAGGGACTACCTGTAGGAGTTAGTCTGATCCAGGTTGCAATGTAACTGTGGCAGAGTTCCAATGAGTAAGAAAGCAACCTGTACTCGAGTCCACACTTGATCAAATAAAATAAATTTTACATGCATTTTTGCTTATTTAAACATTATGACATCATCAGTTGCACAAAAACATATGAGGAGCTGTGTTTGACAGCGGTCTAGCGGTTTTAGAACAATGATGTTTTGATGAAACAGAATATTTAAACTGGTTTTAAAAGTACACTGTAAAGGCTAAATACTCTGAATAGGCAGATTTAAAATGCTACTACCATCTTTATGACTGATGTTTTCATCAGTTTGTGTGTAAGCATATATGTGTTTAGGTATACGTGTGTTTGACGGGTCGACATCAATTATGGATAAATTATGTATATAAGTCGATTTGGGCTACAAATCGCAGGACCTTTCAGATGATGATAAAAAATTAGACTTACAGTATTTTCCAGAAAATACAGCACATGCACTTTTATTAATTTCTTTCAAGTCGATACACCTTAAACACCATCTTGTAAAAGTGTTTGTTATTTTTGTAATTCATTAATTATTACTTTCATTTTAATTAAAGGTAAACTCAGTCATTTTTTAATATATCGTCTTGGCACCTATAGGGGCACGGAGGCATCATAATTCAAACTCAATAGTTTTTAGTTAAAGTTTCCATTATAGAAATTTACTATTTACAGTCAACCATGATTCATTTATCCATGAGTGAAAGTGTCAAATAACAGGGTGGTTGCTGAGATTAAGAGAGTTGTATTCGGCTAGTCATGTGATCCAAACATGGCAGCCCCCATGAGGGGAACCTCTCCATGTAGAATAAAACAGCTTTTACTGATATGACTGAAGACTTAATCTCATGTGAGTGTTCATGACTAAATACACATGTTTCAAAATTACAATTAATTTCTTTAAAAGTAAATCTTTTTAAATGAGGATAAAAAAAAAATTACTGAGCGCACCATTCAGTAATAATGGAACTTCGACAAGGTTAAATACGTTTCCATTTTTACCAGAATATTTGCAGACTTGCAGAGACAGACTTTGTACATACTGACCAAAGATTCAGCACTTTTGGATTGGACAGCTCCCGTAACGACTCACTACTTTAAGTTTTACTTTTTACAAGCGTTCTACGAGATGGTTTGGGAAACAGCCGTTACTCCATTGTATTAAAAAAAAAAACACTGCAAAAGCACTTCATAAATAAAATATATTATAATTTGTAGCCTACTTAACACACATTAGGCCTACTGTTGCACTGCACTTAAGCAAATAAATGCATGAACATGTGTAATGTTGCTATAAACACTTAAATCCATTTGCTGCATTGTGAGTGTGACAGAAAAACAAACATAAATGTCAGACTACCAAATGAGTCATTACAACATTTTTAAACTGTACTGTATCTAGGGGTGGGTGATATGACCAAAATCTTATATCATGATATAATTTTATATCACGATAACAATATATATATAACAAAAATTGGTTTATATTTTAAATAACCACATCTTAATGCTTATTTTTATGTAACCCAGTCAGTAAATTAAATACTTTATAAATAAAAAACATTTCATTCCTATTAGAGTATATAATTGAGGAGTAAGGAACAGACAAGCCCCAGTTGGGCGACAGTGAGACACACGGAGCAGTACAGTATACTATAATTGTTGTCGTAAACATTATTTTTTTTTTGCCATTTTCCTAATTTTCCTGGTGGTTCAAATGTCAGGCTGTCTAGCAGTCCCATATGTTTGACTTCCTCCATAGAGCTTTAAGGCAGTATTTCCCAAATTTGTTCTGCCATGGTACATTTTTTACGACTAAAAAAATTCTAGGCACACCACTATCCCACACAGGCTAACCATAGTCAATATTTTTCCTTTTCAAGAACTTGTCCATGTTTTCTGTCCATCTTAGTAGTGTGTTTACTTGTAATGTTTGAAATTCGGCTATGCAAAAAAAATAAATAAATAAATTCACATGTGCGAGGTCACAGGTGGCAAGAGCGCTAAATGGGTAATGAAAAAACAATACATTTTAAACAAAAACATATTTTCTAATTTGTATATTTGTTCTTGCAATGCCACAACAAATTGCAGTGATGCAAACTCATGAGGGGCGAAAAGGGTAAGACAATCACTGGTCCACAAAAAACATTTATATTTTATTTTTTTTTTTTTAAAGAATAAGCTAAAAGCACCAATTCCAGCTATTTTAGTGAATCAAGTTTACAATTGTGCAGAATTAGCTGCAAAATAAAGAGTATTTTGGTGAGGCTTGCTTCTGTTTCACAAATTTTGTTCGATTTTACTAACCGATTAATTCAGTGACCCCTTCTGTAAATGTAACTAGGAGGTGAGAAATGAGCATCTTATGTGCTACGAGTGAGTCAGTGAATCATTTTGAGTCATTCATGACCGAAATCTACCAAGAGAATTTATAGTGTTAAAGCAATAAAATAACAAAGCAGATCTATAATCTTCCTTCAGTCTGAGCATTATTTTTCATCCAAAAAGACAAAATTAATAGTGAGTTTCAATAACGTCCTTACCTTCTCCTTTATTAAAACTTGAATGGCTAAAAGTCTACAGACTTCAGTAGAAGAATTATAAACACAAAGCAGATCTATGGTATAATTTTCCTACAGTAGCCTATTTAAAATGCTGAGCATGGATTTTATCAGAAAAGACCACAATAAGACAAATAATAATCATTTTGAGTTTCAATAATTTCTTTCATCATTGTAAAGCGCATTTCACATGAATTGAGTAGAGGCATCAAACGCGCATTGCCCTCCACATGACAAGAGTTGCAGAAAGCTTCAGAGAGGGGTGATTTTACATATGCACAATAAACATTGAAAACATGTATTAGAAAGAGAGAAAAAAGCTTGCGGTTGCTTTGATAGCAGATAGTAATAAAATAACTCGTTTACTTTTTAAGTCTAAGCGTTTTCTTGATGAATTTAAATTAGTTCAATAACTGGAGTCTCTAATATTTGTAAATGATAAGGTAATATTTAATTAAAAGAACTTGAGACATTCAATGCCTCTTCACAAATTTGGACAGTTTTTAAATATTTCTTGTTGCATAGTACTCTCAAAGACATTATTGGTGAAGCAAAAACTTTTGTGTGAATAACACTTTGGTGTAAAGTCACTTCAGAGACTTTAATGTATTCCACAGCACACCTGACAATCTTTCATGGCACACTAGTGGCACAGTGGAAACACCTCAAATGAGTCACGTAGGTTTTGTGGCTTGTGCAGTGATATCGATAGAAACCGTATTGAGAAGCTGCAACATTTCCAGAATCTTAGTATGGGTTGTTTTGTATGCTGGGGTGCCAGACAGGATTTCTGTCATTAGTTAAGTTTGAGGTCATTGTTTTAGTCTCAAAATAAAAACAGACAAAGATCTTGTGTCTTACACAAAACCCGGAACTAATGAGATGAGGATTTTACACACCAGTAATCAATGCAATAATAACCACTCTTAAAATGGAAGAAACGAGAACATTAAATACAACAGGACTCAGATAAGGATTTGCATTCAAATTTGTACATTCAATATTCAGCTAATTCATGTGTATCAATAGTGACTTAGTTAGTGAAGAAAGTTGCTACAAAAAAATCATTAGTCCAGTTCACAAGGCAAGTTAATCCAAATAATAAATAATCAGCAGCAAAAAACAGTTCAAATAGTCAAAGTAGTAGGGAAGAAAAGGAAAAAAATTATTTCCCCTATCAAAAACAGTCAAGCCAAGTCAAAAAATAATCCACGGAGGCCGAATTGTACTCATGACTCTTTCTTTAATAGTCCGGTACACATTTTCTGGGATTTATATTGAAAATCCGGTTGGTGTATATACCGGGCTGCAGGCTCCCACTCCGTCAATCCAGTTCAGGTACTTGCAATTCTGTTTTCCCTGCAGCATCTCAATGACCGACAGCTAGTCACATAATGGCAAGAAAAATTTCCTTTGCGTAATCCATGATGTGCGATCACAACGACGATGGTAAGCACTCTTGCCGTGGATAAAACAATAAATCCCGACCGCTGCCGCCATCTTGCTGTGAGTGACGCACGTCAACCAGATAAAGGTAACTTGGGGCTAGACTAAAAACGTCACCATCTTGATTCAGGCCATATAGAACGATGACTGTAGTTCCAAATAATTTTGACATTTGTGGATAATTATCATAGATTTATTTCACAGATGAATGATGACTGATAAATGCAAGACAGATGAACAATTAATTGCAATTTATTTATTTATTTCATGATGACATCATCACATAGCGCAAGTGATCCCGCTTTGCGCTCTCCTGTCTATGGAGCACTGTGGATCATCGGTGCCCAGCCTCTTCAGAGGCCTGTTCTTCAGCCAGGCATACAACTGAAGTGGGCAGAGGAGAGAGAGGAGGGGCTCAGTGACTTTTCCCCATTTGGCAGCGCGTGATGGGGCGCACCTGAACTCAATGAATAACCACTGGTGTCTTCGTAGATCCAGGAACGGGGAGGGTCCGGTGCGAATTAGATGCATCGACGGACCTGCACCTCGGATCCACTCCACAAATTAGATGCGACAGCGGGGGTTTGGAGCACGCGTCACGGCCGAAGGGCCAGGATGCCGGGCCACAATTTCCCTCACACACCCCATGCCAGGGATGCCAGGCTGTTCTTAAAAAGCTGCTGCCCCTCATGCTTTGGACCAAGAAGGGGGGGGAGCATGTCACGGCCACCGGACCACGCCCATTATACCTGGACCTTACCCTCTCATCACTACACTTCTTTCACATAGCACCATTCACTGCAAGGACACCATATTCCACTTTGTTTTAGAAACTAGGCCGTTGGACCCTTTATTATCCCCTTTTTCCATTGTTATTATTTCAAATAAATGCCTCTCTGAGGCCTGACACCATGCCCACTTTGTCTCTTGCTCACCCTGCCACAAGCTATAAATGCATTTATTATACCTGATTGTCTTTCAAATCACCATCAAAGAACAGCTCACATTCTTGACATCTTTGCACATTCAACACACCCAAGGCAGACAAACGCAAGAGACATTTTGTGCACGTAAATTTTGGTGGTAAATCCAAAAAGACAAACTTTAATTCATTACTTATCACAGTGAAAATGATCTTGTATTGAATAGTTACCTAGTTACAGTGGTAAACAGATGCCACTAGTACAAAGGTTAATGCAACAAGACTGCAGTTTGGACTCAAATATGATGTGAACAGAGACCAGTGGGAGGAAAAGAACCCGGTTTCGGACCAAGCAATTGAACCAAATAAGAAAAAAAAAAATAATGGATTATTTTTATTAATGGATATTCGGTCACTAGTGTCCATTCCAAAACCAGAATAAGCATATTCACCTGCCGTCCACATTGACGGTGGTCTTGTAGCCTGTAGGCAAAGTGATGTGGAGATCCACACTGGGTCGAAGTATGTTTTCCTTACTGTCTCCCCCTGAAGAACCTCCTCCATCAGGCACATTACGGAAGAACCTGCGTGGGGTAGGTTGAGGAGGCCGAGGTGGAGGGGGGGCCCTGGCCTTCATTCGCTTCCTATGGAATAAATGCAGAAAAGACAAGGTTTGATGATTAAAAAATTACATTTGATGATAGTAAAATTGTTGCAAAATATCATCAAGTGAAATGAAGGTTTATTCTAAGTTGGCTAATCAAGTCCAAACACTCCTGAATAAAACTTGCACAAATAGAATCCTAAGAATGGCCCAATTAGAAAGAAAGAGGCCTTCTGACTGAGTTGTATAATGTTCAATTCCTTTTCTTCAAGACGTTTGTAGCTTATTCGAATTGCCGAAGTCTCTGTAAATGGTTGTATGGAAAACAACAAAGAAATGAATGGCAATTCCAATTGGCAAATCCAATGACTATTTATTCCTCACATGGTGGTCATTGTTAGGGCTGGGTATTGAGACATATTTCACTATTCGATTCTATTCCAATTCACAAGCTCGATTCGATTAGTATTTCGATTTGTTCAATTTATATGGATATGTTTTAGTTATAATGTCCATTTTGATTACATATGAAAGATATTCTCTCTTCACTAATGCTGTTAATTGTAAATGAGAACCTGTAACTTGATACATTATGAAAATATACATTTTTACTAAATATATTTTATCATTAGTTTTTCATCATATTGGTTAGATTTTCTTTTTTTATGTAAAAATCCATGTACTCCATCAATAAATAAGATGTCTTGAAACTGAATATATATTGCATATATATTTTGTTGCGTGTTAATTGTTTACATGCATAATTTGTATTATTTGCAAGTGTTTACATTGTTTTGCAGAACAAATCTAAAACTCTTTAAGAATGGCGACAGTTTAGTAAAAAGCATCTCTTTGTTTTGGTTGAGCAGACATTAACTAGACCCCATCCGTGGTCTCAGTTATTAGAATTAAATGTTTCTTTTTAATAGTTTTTAATCAACAACTTGCTGTAAAGAACAGAGAGGATATTAAAAGATACATTGTTCAGTAACAAATGGATCATCTGGGTCTTTGGACACACATTACTCAGAACGAGTCAAGCCAAACTCTTGGTGCTTAACTTCCTCACCAATGCACAACTCAATCACTAGTGAGTGAAATCTATACATTTACCAGCCTGTGGCTAATCAAGGACACATAGCACGGAATTTGGTAGCATATGCGAGTGATTTACTCACATTGTTTTGGGTTGCTGCATATAGTAAAAGATCAATCTTCAGATTTAAGAATCAATATCTTCATTGCGATGCATCAGTAGATCAATATTTTTACCCAGTCCTAGTTATTGTAGCAACTAAGTAGTTTCCAGGCAAACTGATAAAACCTGCTGAAGGAAAACTGCCAAGACAACTGATTAGTTCTTCAATAAAATAAGTCCTTACACATTTAATGTGAGCAAGACAGACTAAAAATAGCTTGTGAACTAGAGATGAACCGTTAAGGCACTATCAATACACACCCTATTGGTACAACTCATTTAATGTGATACTGGGACCATATTATAAACTGAAATGATACCAATGATGTAATAGTTTATCTGCATCAATCTAAATCGGCCGATCATCATCTTAAATCTGGCTGGGAATCCTGCCTAGATTCGTGGTGCGATAGAGTCAGTCTTACTCACTCCAACATGTGTGCTCTCCACTCCGGGTGCATTCAATCTCTCATCAGTCAATTACCAAGCACTATTTCTTGAGAATTCCGTATATCAGAGATACTGTATATGTTTGTTACAGTACCACAAAAACAGTTTAACCTTCAAGAAAGGGACCATGTCTTCACACATTTGCTTAATTAATAAGTATTGATTTGAGTTACAACAAAATGCCAAAGACTGTAACAAATCATATATACTAATGCTTTCACTCTAAAGCAGTTTTGGAGCTTATAATGGATATTTTTTACTTATCCCTGCTGTGTGTGATGCTCTCATGATGTTTACTAGTTGCCGGTATGTCACAATGATATTTGAATATGAAAGAGCGATACCTGGAACAATCATCACCATGGTTCAATGGACAGAGTGGAGCGAGCGCCATGGGTAGATTAACTATATGGGCAATTGAGCGAGTGCCCAGGGGCACCACGACTCCGGGGGCACCAACTCAGGGCCGGCTAAAATAGAAAAAGAATTATAAAATACAAATTTTAACCCATTCGCACATATGTGAGAAGTTTTGCTATCTAGCGCTTGGAAAATCCACAACTACTTTGCTATCACGAATTTCCAAGCTTAAACTTTTCAGGGTCGAGGTAATGTTCCAACAAGTTAACCAGAAACACATATGGAGGTATAAAAACACAGGAGTGAGTAAACAATGACTGAATTTAAATTTTGGGGTGAACTAACCCTTTAACAACCCATACATATTCCAATTATCTAAATATACATGAGCACAATTTTTTTCTTCCTTGGTGCTGTTTATTACTATTAATATTCATGGCTGTTGCCCAGGGGCACCACGAAGTCTTGCGAGTGCAGAGCTGGCGCATTTACTCCTGGACTGGTCTCGACAGCACAGCACACACACACACACGTGTAAATGTACTTGTTTTGTTTGCCTTCAGAATTTCAAAAAGATGATAACTTTACTTTAATCAGAAGAAGCCTTATGAAAGGATTCTATAAAGGAAAGGCCAACTTAGCTGCAATGTCAGGATATTTAAATTTAGTGACTTCATAAATTAGGTGGTAATTTTTTCACAGATGTTACTGTTGTTAATATCATAAGTTACCTTATCACCTCAAAATCAATGCTTTACTGTCAAATGTGCATTTCAATGCACAAAACATTATAGGTAATTGCTTGGATTCTACAAAATCAGGTGCTGGTGCCACATCTTCAACTGTCCCTTTGAGGTCACACATAACGCTGATGTGGCCCGAGCTGAAATTGTGTTTGACACCCCCGCTATATAAATGCACTGTGTATATGCACTCCTATGAGAAAAGTTACTGCAATAAACAGTATACTGTAGGGAAAAATAAAAGCATAAGCATGTTTGCTATGTAATAAAAATACTAGTGCTGCAACATATATGCCGCAAGCATGGAGAAGCTTCACTGACATCAGTTTACAGGAGTGAAAAATGGATTTGCAAAAATGTCCTTGTCAAAAATCTGCCATAAAAATATTATGTTAATATTATTTTCCAGGGCCTGGGTAGCTCAGCAAGTAAAGCCGCTGATTACCACACCTGGAGTATCAAGTTCGAATCCAGGGCGTGCTGAGTGATTCCAGTAAGGCTTCCTAAGCAACCAATTTGCCCCTGTTGCTAGGGTGGGCAGTCACGTTGGGTTGACCTCCTCGTGGACGCTATAACATGGTTCTCCCTCTCGGTGGGGCGCATGGTGAGTTGTGCGTGGATGCCGCAGAGAATAGCGTGAAGTCTACACAGGCGATAGATACATCTCTGCGGTAACGTGCTCAACAAATCACGTAATAAGATGTGCGGCTTGACTGTCTGAACTGAGATTCGTCCTCAACCACCCGGAGTGAGGCGAGTCGCTACGCCACAAGGACCTAGAGCGCATTGGGAATAGGGCATGCCAAATTGGGGAGAAAATAAATATATATATATATATATATATATATATATATATATATATATATATATATATATATATATTATTATTATTTTTTTCCACTTTCACTGACTTTTTTTAACCAACATAAGTTCTGATCATAACTACCAAATATTCATTCATTTTCATTATTGTAACCCTTTAAAAATGCCAGTTTGTTTACATAATAAAACTGTTATTGTTTTTTTTACACACACACGCGCGCACACATGCACACACACACACTGACATCCTACCAACACACCCACGTCATTTTAGCTGCATCATTTATTCAATTGGCCTGCAGTGCTCTATAATACAGCAAACAGAAAACAGGGGAAAAGCATGTATTTGCTCCATAGGCTAAACATGAGAAATTGTGCCATCTCGAAAATGGAAAATATTCAAAATTAAAATTTTGAAGCCAGGAAAATATTGCAATATAGCAAATATTGCCATTTTAATGGGAACATTTTTGTCCTGAAGGTCCTGATTGTAACTATATTGTGTACACAATGTATTATAGATACTGAAGTTGAAATATCAATATTCCCCCAAACATACACACCTTTAGCAAAATGTATACATTTGGCACAAACATGGCCAAAATGATCAAAAATGAAAAAGACATGAATGTCCTAAATGTCACACAAGGGTTAAAATACTTCAAATGTATGTGATCAGTGACAGTGCACAAGCATGTACCTAACATAATTATGTATTTTTTAGCTGGGCAAAATTGTTAATATTTCTATTCTGGTGTCACCATTGCCCTCTGCTGGGCTGATTTTAGTCCCACTCCATCCAAGATGGATAATTTTACAATTTAATGAACAGTAAAAAAAAGTTTTACAACCAATGGCGAGTTTACACTACACGATTTTAAGCCGATTTTCGCTCGCCAACAGCTGTTGAGATCGCCGGCAAAAGACTGAAATCGTGGGCAAATCAGAGCTCGCTCCCGTGAGCGACGATCGCAATGTATGAACTATCAAAGACGCGAATTGAGAGAAACGCTGATGCGTCGCCGATGTCAGCGAGATATCTAGAATGTTAAATATCTGGACCCGTCTGCGATTCCAAATCGTGCAGTGTGAAATATATTTTGACTGAATATAATAGCAGCGTTGACCTACAGCCAATGAGAGAGCAAGAACCAGGTTCACGGGAAGTTTCAGTGGGAGGAGTCCTGATGTTCCTGCAACAGAACATCAACTAGCATGGCTGTGATATCAAGAAAGTCTCATTGGACCGAAGAAATGGAGGAAAAATTTGTGGAACATTGGCAGGAGCACCAGCGCTGGAGTTGGAAAGAAATTGCCAATTCTCTTGGACAGTCAGGTAAGCAAATAGGTAGATTTTTCAGTAGGAACTACTTTTTCATATTGTAACCAATAATATATATATATATCATATTCTGAAATGCATAACATACAATCATGCATTTGTTTTCATATCTCGTATCACTTCTCACATGTACTCTGTTGTGAAACGTAATTTGGAGTCCAGGCAGAGTCGTCGGGGATTCGTCAATAGTGAAATGTCTTGTAATGCGTTCACCCCTGTCACGGACTCGTCGTGTAATTTGAAAACGCTATGACTTCAGAGACAAGACAGACAGTTGTGTAATAAGACCGTTACCACGATCCGACGTCTTTGAAAGTTGTGTAGTGTGTAGGACCCATAAAGGAAAGGAACTGTTTTGCTTATATCCTAGAAGTAATAGTAATAATAAATTCGAACTTTTCACGATTCAGGCTTAGATCAAAGTTCTGTGAAAGTATGGAATCATGAATTCAGCACTTTAAATCAAACCGAATCCTAACACCCTTTATAATTTCAGAATTTTAAGAAAATCAAATAAATAAAATATAGGATTTTTTTTTTACCTGATTTATTGATTAATCAAAGAAATAATCAAAGATTAATCGATTATCAAAATAATCATTAGTTGCACCCCTAAGAAATACATACAATATATAATACAAATAATCTAATTCTGCATTCTAATCAAATAGCATCGTGATCATGGTAGTAGGTCTACTGTATGTGTGCCAATATAACTTCGTCATTGAGTTTATTTGGCATCAGCAGGACATGCAAGGCTTCTGCCAAGCAACAAAATTGACTCCTTGGGAGTAAGAATGTGTATGCCACTAGTTTTGGCATCAATTTGACTGCTGTACATGTTTAGTTAAGCAGCATGCCAATTACCCAAACAAGGAAGAATACCTCTATAAATTAAGCCAAAATACTTTTTCCTAATGCATATACAACAAGGCAGCAGACAAAGTGTTTGCTTAAAATGTTTGCCAGGACAGTTATTCAGCTGATATTTGGCCATTCTGGGGTCAGCATCAGCCAATTACTGTGCCCAAGTTTAATTTTTTTGTCAGTTCCCAAATTTACCAACAGCTTCCCTTAGAAACGGTTTTCCCATTTGTGAATTTTGTGTAAATAATGTAAAATATATTTAAATTTCAGCAATTTTGTAAATACGGTATCCGGTTACTTGTCATTAAATTATGTAACTAGTATCCTTTATATTGGCCACCAGCCACCCTGCTCTCTAGATATTGATTTGGCATCTGCCATTGAAATAAATCTGACATTTTCTTTGGTTAATGTTTCCAAAGGTTGAGCCATAAAATGTTTGTAACCCGCTATCAGATCCATTCCACTGATAAGGAGGATAAATCCTCCTTTTCTGACCATAAAACACTATATTAAGGACTTTAGACATTCCATAATAAACTAGAGGACAAGACAGGCAATCTAAAAATCTGTCAACACAAGACTGTATATCAAAATGTCTGTCAATGAGCTTTCCTTATTAGACTGCCCTTGAGGCAGTAAACCACATAATATAAATACTTTCAGATAATCAACAACTACTTAGACGAAAAACTCTAGACGTATATGGACTAGTAGTTCTAACAGTCCATGCATTTGACAAGATGGTAATTACCTAACTAGGTGAAATTCTATAATACATTAAAAAAATAAAACATTAAAAAAATGATTCAAATGTCTCACATAAAATAGATCAAAATTAATTATTCTTAAACTTAAGCTATGTGGAAAAACATTGTCAAACTTCACTATAAAAGGAGGCAGATAAAAAAGTTAAATACACTGACAATAACAACATATTTGACTTCTTCTAAAACCAATTCACAACCTATTATTGACATATGAGAATCCAATGTATTGAACTAAACTAACCAACAATGATTTTCTCTAAGATACTGCTAAGCAACTGACGGACAATTCCCTTTGATTTTTCTTATAAGCCACAATTATAAGCACAGACAGCAACATACAACTACAGATCTGATTTCAATACAACAATTTCAGTCATGACTTTGAAGTGGGAAACTGGTAAAACATTAACACTTTGAAGTAATTCATATTTCATTCTTCCTCTAACCTCAACTATGCAACAGACATCATCCCACAAAGCCTAGTTTTACTTCCCACATTGCCACCCAAACATAGAGAGAAATGATAAGTTTTTTCAGTTTCTCAGATAAGTTTCAGTTGCTCAGAAAAGATCATTCACTTTCCATAGAGCAAATATTAGCAGTAGATAAAACTGTCCTACTTCTGTAAAGCAGCTGTGTGAGGCTGTCTGTAGTCTATATCCAGGAGTCGAGCTACTGGTATATGGAGCGTTCAATCCTGAAAGATACTTGTGTGCAGCTGAGAGGCACAGAGCATGTGAGAATGACAAAATGCTTGGACCTCAAGCACGTCCAGTTAATGATTAATAAAGACTTGTGCCAATATGCCTGCAATCAACATGCTGTTGTGTCATTCAATGATTATGCAACTAGGGCTGCCCTCTGCACTGTGTCAAAGGAATGACCAACAACTCCAAAGCAGAACAAATGAATGCTAAACCACAATGATTTCAATAAGACACCACATTGGATGTAGTTGATATTTAAAGAGATTTGATTTTAAAACAGAATGTCTTGGACAAATATTTCAGTAACAGTTGACTTGAAGCCTCTATATCATGAATTAAGGTATTCCTAATATACATTCATAATTGAGCAATATCACAAAAGAGTGTTGTTGTACTGAATATAAACAAATCATGATTTTGCTTCAGACATGAGGCAGAAGGTACTCACAGTCATGTTGATATTCAGAACACATATAACAGCACACGTATTCATCTGATATGACTTATTTACATCTTTTCTAAACAAAACATACTACCAAGTAATTTCGTACACAATATGGCCAGTTATTTTGTCTGTTGTTGCTCCACTTGAAATAGTTTCAAAAGCTCTAATTAAGAAAAAATTTGTTTTTAAGGCAGTGTTCATAATGCCAAAACAGATCCATGCGAGGCTTTGTTGTTGAAGACCGTAAAATATTGAATTACTACATTAATTCACTTCTCTGTTCTTACAAAATGTTTTGCACCAGGTAACGCTATAAATAATAAAATGTCATATCAAACAAAAATATGTGTAAACTACTTTTAAATGTTGGGGCCGTAACCATTAAATCCAGAAGAAATCTGTTGACATTTTTCACATTTTCTGCACTGTGGTAAATATGCAAAACTCTGAAAAAACAAGGAAAAGGTTAGATTGGGCAAAGAAACACAGACATTGGACAACAGATAACTGGAAAAGAGTGTTCTGGATTTAACCCCATTGAGATTTTAAGGGATAAGTTAGACTGTAAGGTGTGTGAGAAGTGTCCGACAAGACAGTCACATCTATGGCAAGTGCTACAGGAAGTGTGGGGTGAAATGCCACCTGAGTATCTGGACAAACTGGCAGGTAGAATGCCAAGGATATGCAAAGCTGTCAATGCTGCACGTGGATGATTTTTTTTTTAATGAGAAATCTTTTAAATCTTTTTTTTTTTATTGTAATTAATAATTGTTCACATTATTAGTGTCCTGACTATACATTGTGATCAGTTGAATGCCACTTTGGTGAATAAAAGTACCAATTTATTTCCATAAGAGCAAAATCTGTACATTATTCCAAACTTTTGGCCACCAGTGTGAAAGAAAGATAGATAGATAGACAATAAATAAAAATAAAATATATATTTATTAGGCCTGTCGATTTAACACGTTAATTCAGTGCGATTAATTTTATAAAAAATAAAGCGTTAAAAAAATAACGCAATTAATCGCAATGCTCCCGGACGGTAATAAGGAAGATTCCAGAGAAATGCAACCTTGTAGTACCACCTGTTTACTCCAGAGGGCAGTAAGTGAAACTTCAGCTGTATGGGCAACGCACAGTTTATAAAGTGAACAAAACAACCCATCAGCAGACAACACAACACAAAAACGCGTTACATTCTTGAAGGAGCGCAAATTCGAACTAAGGAATCTCAAGATGAGTTCTAAGTATTAAACTACATTTAACTTGACACAGTGACCTAAAAATGTTATGTTTATGACGCAACGCACCAGAGACGCTACAAAAGCATGTCTGACGCAGGTGTACATTGATGGGTCCTTAAACAAGCCCTCATAATAAATCTCAAACTGATTGACAAATTCAGATGTGAAATGGATTGCTGTGAACTGTATGGCAATGATTGGCTCATGTTCAATAATATGGTAGTAAACAATACATTGTATTCTAAAGCTGCTTTTTGTATCGTCTTATCAATGATGAACTCTTCTGCCACAAGAATGTTATGCATTTGAATTATCTGAATATTTTTTATTATATATATACACACTCACCTAAAGGATTATTAGGAACACCTGTTCAATTTCTCATTAATTCAATTATCTAATCAACCAATCACATGGCAGTTGCTTCAATGCATTTAGGGGTGTGGTCCTGGTCAAGACAATCTCCTGAACTCCAAACTGAATGTCAGAATGGGAAAGAAAGGTGATTTAAGCAATTTTGAGCGTGGCATGGTTGTTGGTGCCAGACGGGCCGGTCTGAGTATTTCACAATCTGCTCAGTTACTGGGATTTTCACGCACAACCATTTCTAGGGTTTACAAAGAATGGTGTGAAAAGGGAAAAACATCCAGTATGCGGCAGTCCTGTGGGCGAAAATGCCTTGTTGATGCTAGAGGTCAGAGGAGAATGGGCCGACTGATTCAAGCTGATAGAAGAGCAACTTTGCCTGAAATAACCACTCGTTACAACCGAGGTATGCAGCAAAGCATTTGTGAAGCCACAACACGCACAACCTTGAGGCGGATGGGCTACAACAGCAGAAGACCCCACCGGGTACCACTCATCTTTACTACAAATAGGAAAAAGAGGCTACAATTCTTCTTCGAGTCCGTTGCAATCTCAGATGTTGTTCTGCCAATATCTGGCACAGATCACAGCTGATGTAGTTGGTTCAGCCAGATCCTGGGCGCTGCACTGAGGGGCGTTTTCACACTCCAGTAGATGGGACATTGTCTGTACTGCTCCGCAGCTACATGTGTCGTCTGTCTGGTGGTTCCATGTTTTCATAAGTGCTTTGCACCTGCCCTGTTCCACTCGTAATCTGTTGAGGGTCTTCCAGGTTAGCCATGGGAGGTCGTGCCCGCTGGCGAGACATTCAGTCGGGGTGATTCCTCTCTCCATCCAGTCCAGGGCTCGTGTGTTTAGCTGGTTCCATTCATCTTTCCAAATGTTGGTCCTTGCTATTTCTTTGGTTGTCTGGAGAGGTGGGACTGTCAGTAGGAAACTGGCTCTCGATTACAGACGGGGTGGGGGTGCTATGTGTCCATGCAGGGGGTGTCTGGTGTCAAACTCCTGTGCTCTCCGCTCGTCTTGAGCGACGATGGATCGTCTGATATGGGGGGGGGGCAATGCCAGCTATGGCGTAGAGGCACGGGACTGGCGTTGTCTTTATACACCCCGTGATAATGCGGCAGGTGTCGTTGAGGGCTGTGTCAATAAGTTTGGTATGGTGGGAGCGGCTCCAGCTTGAGCACGCGTATTCGGCTGTGGAGAAGCACAGGGCTGGGGCAGTTGCCTGGATGGTTGGTGGATCGGCGCCCCATTTTGAGTTTACCAGTTTGCGCAGGATGTTATTTCGAGTGTTGATCTTGGCTTTGGTGTTCTGAAGGTGAGTTTTAAAAGAGAGTGTCCTGTCAAGTGTGACTCCCAGGTACACACGGTGAGGGTGGTTGGAGAGTTTGTATCCATCCCATGAGATGCTCAGTTCTTTTATCGCATCTCGATTTTTAAGATGGAAGCTGCATAGTTGGGTTTTTGATGGGTTGGGTTTCAGGTGGTTGTTATTGTAGTAGGTTGTCATCTCTTGTAGGGCACTTTCCAAGATAGGCTCAATCTTCTGGAAGTTCTCCTGTTGGGTAGTGATGCAGAGATCATCCGCATAGATAAACCGGCGGCATTGTGAGTGAAGTGGTTGGTCATTGGTGTATATGTTGAAGAGAAGGGGGGCCAGTACGCTGCCTTGTGGTAGGCCATTCTTTTGGGCTTTCCATTTGCTCTTCTTGTCATTTAGTTGTACAAAGAAGTGCCTGTTGTTAAGGAGGCTTTTGATGATTTCACATAGGTCGAGGTCACCAGTCATATCAAAAAGTTTCCTAATCATGGTGCGGTGCTGGACGGTATCGTAGGCAGCAGTGAGGTCTATGAAAGCTGCTCCAGTGATGAGTTTGCACTCAAAACCGTCCTCAATGTGTTGGGTGAGGTTCAGTAGCTGTCCAGTACAGGAGCGGCCAGGACGGAAACCAGCTTGATCTTTAGTAAGCTTAGAGTCTATTAGTGGCATAAGGCGTTGGAGTAATAGCCTCTCGTAGAGCTTGTAGGTGATGCAGAGGAGGGAGATTGGTCTGTAGCTCTTTGGGGATGATGGATCCTTTCCAGGTTTGAGAATTACGACAGTCTTGGCCTTTCTCCATACCGGAGGGATTATTTTCTCTGCCATGCATGAGTTCAGCATTTCTAGGAGCCAAGTCTTTGCTTTAGGTCCCAGGTGCTGTATCATTTCCGGCGGTATTCTCCTGTGGGTCTACGCCGGTTTTGGCTGCGACCGTTTGCCACCAGCTGTGCTGCAACTGCATTTGCTGTGACTGTTGTGAGTGTAGGCGGTGTGGTATGGTCTGCGCCAAGGCGGCGGATTGTGGCCCATGCCTTCCTGCTGTTGTAGGTCATATTGGTGTTTTCTACCAGCTCCTTCCAGGTTTTCCTTCGATCTTCCCCGACTTTGTTCAGCAGTATCTCTCCAAGTTCCATGGTGGTGGGGGAGAAGGGGTCCTCATGGTATGCCCCGTGGTAGGCTTTTTACAATTTGCAAGAGCTCACCAAAATTGGACAGTTGAAGACTGGAAAAATGTTGCCTGGTCTGATGAGTCTTGATTTCTGTTGAGACATTCAGATGGTAGAGTCAGAATTTGGCATAAAAGAATGAGAACATGGATCCATCATGCCTTGTTACCACTGTGCAGGCTGGTGGTGGTGGTGTAATGGTGTGGGGGATGTTCTCTTGGCACACTTTAGGCCCCTTAGTGCCAATTGGGCATCGTTTAAATGACACGGCCTACCTGAGCATTGCTTCTGACCATGTCCATCCCTTTATGGCCACCATGTACCCATCCTCTGATGGCTACTTCCAGCAGGATAATGCACCATGTCACAAAGCTCGAATCATTTCAAATTGGTTTCTTGAACATGACAATGAGTTCAATGTACTAAAATGGCCCCCACAGTCAACAGATCTCAACCCAATAGAGCATCTTTGAGATGTGGTGGAACGGGAGCTTCATGCCCTGGATGTGCATTCCACAAATCTCCATCAACTGCAAGATGCTATCCTATCAATATGGGCCAACATTTCTAAAGAATGCTTTCAGCACCTTGTTGAATCAATGCCACGTAGAATTAAGGCAGTTCTGAAGACGAAAGGGGGTCAAACACAGTATTAGTATGGTGTTCCTAATAATCCTTTAGGTGAGTGTATATATTTAAATATTTAAATATATATATAAGCAAATATTTGTATATGCGATTAAATCTGATTAATTAATCGGGACACTGTGTAATAAATTCGATTAAAAATTAGGTCCAAGAAAGATCATGGCAAAAGTGTGGCACTGTGTGTGTGCATGTGTATTATGTGTGTGTGCAAGAACACATCTCCAGTGATAAAAGGAACAGGGGTTTTGAAAGGGTGTTTGGAGTCAAGCTTATTGGCTGCTCACATCACACACATTGTCCAACAAAGAGGCCGTTAGTGGAGAGCCAGATTCCCTGGGAGAGCAGGAAACTCTCAGTTTCTCAGCTGGCAGCTCCAAACACAGAATTCACTACAACTGGGTTACTAAAAGATTGAGCATTCACTGCAACTGGGTTACAAATGGATTGACTTTGTCCTTTAGAAATTACTTGGCTTACTGTAAAACTGATCAATCATACTGCTTGATTGATCAGTTTTCCCAATGCTCCATATAATTCTTACTGATGTAAAAGAGAGTCAGTGTTCATCTATATTTTGAAAAGCATACAACACAATTTTGCAGTATACAGTATGTATATTGTATCCATTATGAATATTTTATTTATGTATATAGGCTATGTAATACCAGGATGACAAGTACTACATTTGCCAAAATACCTAGTAAATAACAGGGAACACTGTACTGGTACCGTATCCTGCGATGTGCACAACTTAATCTTAACCACATTTCCAGTGTGATGAATGAACCAGAATGAATATTTGCTGCAATTTTAACATTTTTCTTGATTCATTATTTCATCAGAATACAAGATGTTTTTACCCCCAAAAATTAAAAATAATCTATTCAATTTCTGAGATGATAACTGAACGCCTCTCGAGGAATTCAACAATGCCAGTTCAAATTTTAAATGTGTATAATTCAAAGTTCCCACACATTTTGACTAAAAACATTCTATGATAGTTACATAACTTTTCCCACAATTTTTCTAGTCATCTAGATTATTGGATAAGGAATTTTAAAAATAATTTTACATAGGACTCAATCACCAAGAGCAATTACTAGACAATTCAACATTTCAGAATGCATAACCAGAAAATTTGAAGTCACTATAGAAATGTTCATGACTTTTCACTGACTTTTTAAGATTTTTATGTTTATTATTGAATAGTGTGTACTATTTAACATACTTTTTTAAACAGAATGCAGTATTTAGTGTATATTGCACAGTATACAGTAAGCAATACTGAAGCCTTTGACTTCATATTTACAATACTGTTTTATTAAACATGACTTTTTCTCTAACTTAAATGACCAGTAGTTTAAACAAACATTATTTTATATCTTCAAATGTTAAAGCAATTTTAAATCAAAGGTATCAAAGCCAAAATGTATATAGAAAAGCTTTTTGACAAAGGAATATTTTAGATTGCAGCTTCAGAGCTGCGTTTTGTCATCGAAAGAGAAGCACACTTTATTTTAGGCCCACTCTAAATAACAGCCCAAGATCTTTCCACAGTTTCCCCTTACACCTATGATAGCAAAAACTACAAGAGATACAAATAAATTAGATGTGATCAATCAAGATATAACAATTTAACCCCCCAAAAAAAGACCTAAGCCGCCATAAACAAGATAAACGCATAGATGCAGTGAGTCAATCAATGTTAACAAACTGTCTCATCTACTAGATTACAGTATGAAATATAGCCTAACATTTATAGATTATCACATATGAAATATGCCTAATCAGCTAGTGTTGAAGGAATAGCCCTCCAATAACCTGCCTGTTTCACCACACTGCTGAAGCACTAGCCTGATTAATGGCATGGTTAGAATGAGCATCTACATGACCCAAATCACGATCCAAACAAACTCCCACTTCACCGCTGCCACCACCCCCATATCCATCAGACTCTCTGCTCCAGTTAACAAATCCATCTCCAGTAAGCTTTTTACTAGCATATATACAATCTTTTATGTAGTTGTATGTAGGGAAACTGGACCAGACGCTGCTAGTGTGTCTATTGCTGTCAAAGGAAGTGGTTGTCAACCAATCAATGGTTCAGAAGAAAGCCTTCCGATTGCTTTATCTGTCAACTCAATTTTGTGCCATCTCATGCAAACAGGAAAACCTCAAAATATTATTTAAAGTATCTCTTTAAAAAAATCGGATAAGAAGAATGCATAAGCTCTTTTAGTCTACACTAGGGGGGTGTCATGTCATGCAGACCGTTTGCTGCTGACGTTTTCCAGTACAAGGGCATGCATCAAGTGACATTATATTTGTTGTTGATGTCAACAACAAAATCTACAGGAAGTTGTCTCTCCCCCTTTTAAAAATTGAAGAGCATATTTACTTATTATGAGCCCATTATTATACCGTTTGTTACCTAATATGACATATTTATACATATATTACACAGAAGGAAAGGCTCCTCGTTACCATGGTTAGGTCAGTGTGCTAGTCTTAAATAATAGTAATAATAATAATAATAATAATAAATTAATGCATTTATGAAAAATAAATTCCAGCTGAAACACATCTTGAAACTTTAACTACAACTGCCACTGTTGATATAAAATGAGGTCTAATAGATTCTACTTTTAGATTATTTCATATGAAACTATAACATTTTGTCAAATGAAATAAAAGAAACATAACATACTCATGTAAAATCCTGAAACAAATTTATAAAGGTGATGTGTGTAATTATTAATATTTTTAACTATTTTGGTAAAGGGGCCACATCGGGCTTTAAGCAGAGCATAGGGGGCCACATTGTATTACTTTTGAGATCCAATGTTCTGCATTGATTTTGTTTTTGTATCTTTTAAGCCCAGAAATAGTTGTGTACTCAATTTTCTGAAGTGTATCTGTGACTAATGGGACTATTCTGCAATTGCCTAAAGTATTGTATTGCTCTACAAAGGTAGATACTTTTCTATCAGGCATTAAAAAACTGAATAAAGGCTGAGCTTATAAATTTATTTTATCATCTCTACTTCCATGTTGATTTATTATTCAATTTAACACTTTCTACATCAGGGGTCTGTTTTAGTAAAAAAAGAATGAAATTATAGAATTTATAATGTTTGTCGCAAAGCGGCGAGTTTACTTTTTTTTTCTAAAACATTACACGTTTACATGCTAAAAGAGTCATGATGCGGGTCTCCTCGATGGTTTTTCAGCACACAACTGAATAACACAGACTGCATGACTCTGATAAATGAATACTGCAAGAGTTAGATTAACATACAGGTGCGAAGGGACTTCAACATTTCTAAATTGCACAAATAAAAAATACAAATACATACTCATCTCTGGCTTGCTTTTGCTCGAATGTCAATGATTACCCCTCCGTGTGTCAATGATGCCGAGATCTACTTTTATATTTAATTTAATAACTGAGAAGGTTTACCTGCAAAGTAGCACCAAACATCAAAAGCAGCCTCAAGAATGGACACAGAGTGGCCGTATAACACTTTTCCTTGAGCAGAATATTGCACTACAGATCGGCAAGTTTGTTCAAAGAGGAAAGCGAGAGACAGAAAAAGTGCACTAGCGTGCATGGTTGCCAGATTGCACAAAATAAGTATAACATTAGATGGAATATTTCCAATTTGCGCAAGTATAAATCTCAAACTGTGGGTGTTGCGTCTCTTATCTGGCAACTCTGAGCATGTTAAATGCTTGTGGAGACGCGTTATGTCCCAATGCAAGTTAACTGAAATATCCAATGAAAAAATTCCACATTAAACAATGTGGAGGACCTGATCCAGCCCGCGCGCCATAAATTGCCCATGTCTGCTTTAGCAGTTTGTGAGATTATCATTAAATCTATCTTCAAAATATCTTCAATGGGAGAACCATGGCATTGCTCTTTCCCTGCTGTCCGTGACCCAGTCCAACTAGACCAGTTTGAGAAACACTGCTTTAACTCACACACACACACACACGCGCACACTCACTCATGTCAGACCCCCTCGACTCGCTTCTCTCTGACAGTTTCTCCGCTGCGTGTGTGTGTGTGTCGCAAGTTCACGAGTCTGACAGGCAAACAAGGAGGAAAGGAGATGCGCACGCATATGTGAGATTCTCCATCCAGTTGCATTTTTTTCTCAATACCGTAGATAAGCAAATGTACATGGTATGATAACTGTCAATTTTCAAACCATGGTATACCGTGAAACCGGTATACCGCTGCAACCCTACTGTCAAGCTAAAAAAATGACATAAAATAACCATTAAAAAAAGCATTAAAGTAGTTAATATGGCTCGTGCATTTTATTCAAAGCCACTTGAAGATGTGCAATAGCTCTGTGAATCACAAAAGTCTGTGTTTAATAAGTAAATATAGAAAATGCATGCACAGCTCCAGCATGTCAGTGAATGGTGCTGCTCTGTTTACTAGGACTGCCCCCTGATAGTCGACTAACCATTAGTTGATGAGAAGGGTCTTGGTTGACCAAGTTTTGATTCATCGGTTGGTCGAAAATAACTGAAAAAAAAAAAAAAAAACTCGAACACTGGTATTACCGCAAGTTGGACGCTAGGTGCTACTATGGGATAATTTTTATTAACCAGAACATTACAAATGTAAAAAAAAAAAAAACAGCACCATCACTATTTGAAAAAAAGTCATTTTTGATCAAATCTAGACAGGCCCCATTTCCAGCAGCAACCACTCAAACACTTTATTCTTGAGTAATCATGCTAAATTGCTAATTTGGTACTAGAAAATCACTTGCCATTATATCAAACACAGTTGAAAGTTATTTTGTTCATTAAATGAAACTTAACATTGTCTTTGTGTTTGTTTTTGAGTTGCCACAGTATGCAATAGACTGGCATGTCTTAAGGTCAATATTAGGTCAAAAATGGCAAAAAAGAAACAGCTTTCTCTAGAAACTCATCAGTCAATCATTGTTTTGAGGAATGAAGGCTATACAATGTTTGAAATTTGCTTGAAAAATTATTCATACAAAGGTGTACACTACAGTCTTAAAAGACAAAGGACAACTGATATATACGAGACCGCACGCCTCTGAACAAACAGTGCGCGTCAGACATGTGCACAGACGGCTTTTCTGTAATCTGTTCTTAAATATAATAAAGTGCATTTCTTCAAGCACTTGTCTGTGTGTCTAACAGCATTTCTTGTGTCATTCTGAATCAGAGTAACCCTAACAGTAAAAAAAGCTTACAGTAACCCACCATGCAGTTTATATTTGCTACCTGCAATTAAATGTCTTCTGTCAGTACGCGTACTTTGATTCCTGTGTAATTTGATACGTTGGTAAAGAACATCTGTCTTTCGATGTGTTTTTTAGGTTAATTTATCATGAGTCACAAACTCTTCATTAGGCAACTGTTATTTAAGGCTATTTTATTTGTGGTTGAAAACTCGTAAGTCCAAGATCGGTCGTAAGCCGCGGCCTTTCTTGTGTACAATGAAGTAAGGGCTGTAGAAACCCTTCTTCATTTCAGTTGGAGGGATAGACTCTATCGCGTCTTTGAGTAAAAGAGTAGCGATTTCCGCATGCAGGGATTTGGCATGTTCGCTGTGTACTGCAGTAAAGCGGATGCCCGCGAAGGGGGGCGGGGGCCTGGCAAACTGACGGCGCAGAACAGCGGCGTCGGATGCGGATAACTCGCCTGGGCCACCACCTTCGGGTCTCCGCCCAGTCTGAGCCTGACGCAAGAAGGTCCGCTATGCTTCCCCGGGCTTAATTGGTTCCGCGGGCATGTGCGCCGCTCACAGCCGCTCCCCCCCGGATTCCTTACCGGACGTGCATGCTCCGTCCATTCGGCGACACCACTTGACGACTTCGCCCAGCAGTCCTCAGTGGTGAAGAAACAGACGAAGGCTACTTTCACACATCTTGCCCTGCTGCAAAACTGCCGCCAGGGGCCATGCCCTGTCTGCTCGCCGAGGGCGTCCTCCTGCGGCTTTCAAGTAAGAAAGAAAGTGGTGCTCCGCCTCAACTAACAAGTGAGTGGGCCCAGCTCTCAGCCCCAGCGTCGAGCTCCCCGCAGAAGTTGGACGCCCATCTATATTGGTTCGCAGCGGTAGACCTGAAGGACACGTACTTCCACGTCTCAATTCGCCCTCGACATCGACCCTTCCTACGGTTCGCATTCGACGGCCAGACGTATCAGTACAAAGTCCTCCCCTTCGGCCTGTCTCTGTCCCCTCGCGTCTTCACGAAAGTCGCAGAGGCAGCTCTTGCCCCGCTCCGAGAAGCCGGCATACGCATACTCAATTACCTCGATGACTGGCTCATACTGGTCCACTCCCGAGAGTTACTATGCGCGCACAGAGACCAGGTGCTCAGCCACCTCAGATGTTTGGGGCTTCAGGTCAACCGAGAAAAGAGCAAGCTCACCCCGGTCCAGAGCATCTCTTTTCTCGGTTTAGTCTCAATGACAGCACGTCTCTCCAACGAGCGTGCTCAGTCAGTGCTGAAATGCCTCGCTTCCTTCAAGCCAGGTGCCGTGATCCCTCTAAAATGATTCCAACAGCTCCTGGGGCATATGGCATCCTCCGCGGCGGCCGCGCACTGGGGTTGATGCATATGAGACCACTTCAGCACTGGCTCCAGACTCGAGTCCCGAGACGAGCATGGCGCCGCGGAACGCACAACGTTAAAGTTACCACTGCCTGCCGCCAAACCTTCAAACCCTGGACAGACCTCTGCATTCTACGGGCAGGAGTACCCTTGCAGAAGGTGTCCCGACGCGTTCTGGTTACAACCAACGCCTCCAAATTGGGTTGGGGCGCCGTGTGCAACGGGCGCACAGCCACAGGCCGGTGGAACCGAGGCCCGCTGCGTTGGCACACCAACTGCCTAGATCTGCTGGCTATTTCTCTTGCCCAGAAGAAGTTTCTTCCATTAATTTGTGGCAAGCATGTCCTAGTCAGGACAGACAGCACCACGGTATTAGCCTACATAAACTACCAAGGCGGAGTACGCTCCCTCCACATGTCACAGCTCGCCCGTCGTCTCCTCCTTTGGAGTCAGCAGCGACTCAAGTCACTGCGCGTCACTCACATCCCCGGCAACCTCAATGTGATAGCGGACGCGCTGTCAAGACAAAGCTTGCCCGGCGGAGAGTGGAGGCTCCACCCCAGTCGGTCCAGCCGATCTGGGACCAGTTCGGCAAGGCCCAGGTAGACCTGGTTGCCTCCCAAGAAACCTCCCACTGCCCGCTCTGGTATGCCCTCACAGAGGCTCCCCTTTGGGACAGATGTTCTGGCGCACAGCTGGCCCGCGGGGCTGCGCAAGTACGCTTTTCCCCCAGTGAGCCTTCTTGCACAGGTGCTATGCAAGGTAAGGGAGGACGAGGAGCAAATCACTCTGGTGGCCCTCTACTGGCCCAACCGGACGTGGTTCTCAGATCTCACGCTCCTCACGACAGCCCCTCCCTGGCGAATTCCCCTGAGGAAGGATCCTCTTTCTCAGGGACGGAGCACGCTCTGGCATCCGCACCCAGACCTCTGGAACCTCCATGTCTGGCCCCTGGACGGGACGTGGAAGATCTAGCCAGCCTACCACCGGCCGTCATAGGCACTATCAACCAAGCCAGAGCCCCTTCGACCAGGCATCTTTACGCCCTAAAGTGGCGTCTGTTCGCAGACTGGTGTTCTTCCCGAGCCGAAGACCCACAGAAGTACGCGGTTAGGTCAGTGCTCGTGTTTCTACAGGAGAGGCTGGAGAGGAGGCTTTCCCCCTCCACCCTCAAGGTGTATGTCGCCGCTATCGCGGCCCACCACGACACGGTAGACGGCAAGTCTCTTGGTAAGCATGACTTAATTTTCAGGTTCCTAAAAGGTGCCCAGAGGTTGACTCCCTCCTGGCCTAACCTGTTCCCCTCCTGGGATCTCTCGGTTGTCCTCACAGGACTCCAGAGACCCCCCTTCGAGCCGCTAGACTCAGTTGGACTCAGGGCCCTCTCTCTCAAGACCGCCCTGCTGATCGCGCTCGCCTCCATCAAGAGGGTCGGGGACCTGCAAGCGTTCTCTGTTAGCGACTCTTGCCTGGAGTTCGGTCCGGCAGACACTTTCGTGATTTTAAGACCGCGACCGGGCTGTGTGCCCAAGGTTCCTACCACACCCTTCAGGGATCAGGTGGTGAACCTGCAAGTGCTGCCCCGGGAGGAGGCAGACCCAGCCCTTTCACTGCTGTGTCCAGTACGTGCTTTACGTATCTATCTGGACCGCACACAGAGCACTAGACGCTCTGAGCAGCTATTCGTCTGCTTCGGGGGACAGCAGAAAGGGAATGCTGTCTCCAAGCGGAGACTCGCCCACTGGGTTGTCGACGCCATTTCCCTGGCTTATCACACCCAGGCCGTGCCCCCCCCTTGCGGGTCCGAGCTCACTCCACCAGGAGTGTTGTGTCCTCGTTGGCACTGGCTAGGGGCACCGCCCTAGCAGACATCTGTAGAGCAGCGGGCTGGGCAACACCTAACACTTTTGCGAGATTCTATAATCTTCGAGTTGAGTCAGTATCGTCCCGTGTTTTCTCAGGTCCAAGCCCGTAGAACTCGGTAGCACGCTGACGATCTGACCGGGTGAAACGCTTGCACCTAGCGCCCTTTCAACCTAACCAAGGGAAAACAGTGTGCAGTCGTTCCGAGGAGATCCCATCTTGGGACACTGGTTGACTCCTCCCTAGCCCTCGTGGGTTGCAGTTCTGCGGAGGAACTCGCCGACCCAAACCACTGCGGGTACCGCAAGCTACCCTGTACTGGTACAGGTGCTCCACAGGTAAGGCCTCCTGTTCGGACTCCCCCTGTGTGTAATACCACGGTACTGTCCCCTCACGAGTTGACTTCGTGTTTCCCTTAGGCAGTTACAGCTGCCTCGGTCGCCATGCTGTATGCTTCCCCCCTCTGCGAGACTGGATCTACTACCGCACCAACTTTTCCACATAAGTCCTAAGTTAGGCCATGTGATGTGTTTGCCACT
This sequence comes from Xyrauchen texanus, assembly GCF_025860055.1. Lineage (NCBI taxonomy): Eukaryota > Metazoa > Chordata > Actinopteri > Cypriniformes > Catostomidae > Xyrauchen > Xyrauchen texanus. Next base: position 14,407,499 of record NC_068292.1, on the reverse strand, counting down.
AAAGTTTGCCTCCCCTCCCGGGTAGGTGTGGCCTCCGCAGGGTCTTCCTCGCCCTGAATAAGGGCTTAGACCCCCTTCCCTCAATGCGTGTAAGGGCCCCGGCCGTAGTTGCTCTATGCGAGAAACATAGAGAGAAAAGAGGCCCATGTTGGCAGCCATCACCTTGTTCCCCCCTCTAGGGTAACGATAAGGAGTCTGATGGCTTAAATGGGGCACTGGGGAAGGGTACGTGCAGTCTGATACAGTTGGTTGTTCTGCACGTAGGAATACCTGCTCGCTCCTGTATCAGCAGTTCACGTACACGGCTCAGCGCATGGCACTTTTTAAGTGGACCCCTAGTGTCGCTTCTCTGACACAACGTGGAGAGAGCGACAGAAGGGGAACGTCTAGGTTACGTATTAAACCTCCATTCCCCGATGGAGGGAACGAGACGTTGTGTCTCCCCTGCCACGTCGCTGAGCCGAGCCACTGTTGTGGCCGGACCATTTCCGGCTGCTCAGAAAAATCCTGAATGAACTCCCGTATTTGCGCCGCTTAAATACCCATATGTCCGGGGGCGGGACATGCAAATACTGGTTGCCAACTCTCATTGGCCTTTTTTCATAGTTCAGAGGTGAATATCGGCGCTCAAGAGAGACCCCTAGTGTCGCTTCTCTGACACAACGTCTCGTTCCCTCCATCGGGGAACAGAGGTTACATACGTAACCTAGATGTTTTCAGGGCCTCGGTAGGTCATCGAGTAAAGATGCCTAAAGATGCGAGTTCGAATCCCAGGGCATGCTGATTGACTCTGCCAGGTCTCCTAAGCAACCAAATTAGCCCGGTTGCTAGGGAGTCATATGGGGTAACCTCCTCGTGGTTGCTATAATGTGGTTATCGCTCTCAGTGGGGCTATGTCTCCACTGTAACGTGCTCAACAAGCCACATGATAAGATGCGTGGGTTGACTGTCTCAGAGGCAACTGAGATTCGTCCTCTGCCACCCGGAGTCACAACGCCACCACGAGGACTTAGAGTGCATTGGGAATTGGGCATTCCGAATTGTGGAGAAAATAAAATTATATATATATGTCTTTTTTATTATTATTCTACTTTCATTTGATTTAAGTTTTAATGAGTTCATTTATTTAGACACCATTTTGATTATAAAATGTAAATAATCTGTTGAAAATGGCATTCAGAGAAAAAAAAAAAAAAAAAACAGGAATTGTATAAATATCAGTGAGTACCAAAAAGGAAGTATTGTAATCATTCTCAGTTATATTATCATTATTGATACTAACAACTTTATTTTAAAAAAAATTACATTTTAACAAGTTTATTTTTATTATTAAATATTACTATGGGAAGATAACTAATGTTAGTTAAATAAATTAATCAAGGGCCTCCATGTGTAAATGTGACATGAGATCTGACCAGAGCACATGCTCTAGTGAACTGAACAACACAGCTAACAATAGCACCATTATTGGTTCACATTAATTCTGCTGTTGTTTGGTCTTTTCTGTTTAAGCCCAAAGCAAAACAGTAGGATTCAACCTGAAGGGTCCAGAGTGTTTGTTTTTCTCTTTCAGAATAGATCTTTGTGAGTGTGACTCTATGTGCAGTCATTATTTCCAAAGATCAATGACTAAACCTGTTGACCACTGCCTTTGAAAAACAACAAAATGCCAGGGCATTCATTTAGCTTCAATGCATGTTGCTACATAACAGAAATGTCTGCTTAAATACGTGAGAACTGAGTTACGTACAAAAATAAACCCATTGACAGCACAAAACCACAATAAATGTTGCCTTTTCAAAAAATTTTTATAATAAGTAGTGGCAAAGAAAAAAGGCATGAAAGTTGTGTCTGTCAGCATGATCAACAAAATCTCTATAAATGTCAGAAACGTTTTTCAGATTTAACTCTCTAATTCATGGTCCATTTCCTCAAACACTGCCACCTGTCCCATGAGTTTTGGTGTGCATTTTGCTCCATTTAGGAAGCAAGTTCCCTTATTCTCAGTGTCACGGCAGAGCGTAACAACAGGCACATGCCTCTGGGGGAGTCATGGTATTCACATAGCAACCTATTTTTACATCCAAGAAGAGAGAGAGGGAAGAGAGAGAGAGAGAGAGACTACATAAGCGGCAGCAAATTTTAAAGAGTCACGCAAGGAGCAAATGACCAAGACGATTGATTGGTGAAGGGACATTTAACTCCATACAGCGTTTGTTTGCTGTTGCTAAGCATGCTGCCAACTGGTACTGCATATACTCTTGATCTCTGGTTACAGGACCACTTTGCTGGCAGAAATCCCCACTATTTACTGCTGAGGGGTAAAACTTCCCTGTCTTTTGAGAAGCTATAAACAGCTCACAGCAATGCTACCATACTGACAACACTAAACCTTCATGTAAAAGGGAAATACAGACTGAAGAACCGAATGGCTTATTTTTTATATTTGTACTTAAAAATACACACTAGGGCTGATTAAAATATTGATTTCTGATTAAATGCAAATTTCATTTGAATGATCCTACCCATTCCTGAAATCCCAAGATCGATATAATACTCCATGAGTTACCATCTGCACAGAAAATAACTCTGTGAAGATCGGATTTATTTCCATTTGGTGGAGACACATTGATATGGCCAAGTGTAAATAGAAAGTGCTTATTAATCGGAAAGCAAAATTTGAATTACCCCCTAAAATATATTCCATCTTTATACACATTCAGATAAACTTTAACCTGTCAAATCTTGATATTTATGAATAATGTTCATGGACATCTGTGAACTACTCAAATAAAAGTAGGGTAAAAATATTTTTAAATTTAGATAATAGCAGGCTATTCCATATAAATAACTGTGGTTCCAGGGTGTCTACCCCACAATGCCATTCTCGTGCGTGCCAAACACCCACACATGGAAAGACAGAGAGCAGGCGGTCTTTAAGTTCCATGTCTGCTGGAACAAACACAACTTAGACAAACTTAGACCCTTTGATACACACATTGGGATTCTGGGGCAAATTACTCATGCGCTCCAGAGTGAAAGTGAAGGTAACAGAAATCCAGAGGGTGAGAGATAGGTGGGGGAATGTGCTATTCTGTCTGTAAATAGATAAAAAATAAAGAAAAGTACACAAGAAATTATTAAATAAAATAGTTTAGCTCTCTTGCCAGTGTTTACCCCTCCGCTTGCCAATGCTGGCACACTTGCCTTAGGTTGCCGACCCCTGGTCTAGAGCAATCCTGTACCTGAAGAAGAGGATGGCAGGTGTTTGGGAAAACTGCACCAAAGCAGCATTTGCTCAGGCAGAGTCAGAGTGAAGAAGCCCCAAAGGGATCAGCAGATGGGTGGAGGAAACAGTAGGAAATAATTAGGGCTGCAACTAACGATTATTTTGATAATCGATTAATCGGACGATTATTTTTTCGATTAATCGATTAATCGGATAAAGTTTTTTAAATTCAATTTGATTTTTTTTTGTAACAAAATAAAACCCTAAATCAGTGTATTTATGTGTAAAAGTGTACTTTAAAAAGTGCAAAAGCCACACATTGAGTTTTACTAATATAATCTTTAATTTGGACATTTTAAACCTTAAAACACAAAAGTTTGTCCAGTTTTTAAACAGTAAAACTTAAATATCCAAAATATAAATAAACAAAACAAAATATTGAGTTGTGCTCATATAAACTATTAAGCAGCAGATTTAGTTGAAATATCAAAATTATAAATAATAAACAAACAAACAAATGTTACTGTTTTATACAGAGGTAGAATGTAGAAGAAGAGGAAAACTGTCACTGTTCAGTGTTGTTCATACTGAACATGTTTCTTATTCACTATTCCAAAAAACATCTCAAATATACAATTCATTTAATTTTTATGAATTATAAGAATATATTGATAAATTAAATATAGAAAGACTGAAAACAAGCTTGTGAACGTAGTAGAGCTACGCATTTTTTTCCCCGACAAAGCCTTTTTAATCGGTGATTGATGTAGAATAGAATGACTGCTGCACTTGACAGGGCTAAAACGAGCAGAGAGAGAGCCGCAGAGAGAGAGAGAGAGAGAGCCCGGCCGCGCGCAGCCCTCTCACGTCTTCAAACAACACGAGGCTGTCTTGCTCTCTCTCCCTCACGCATATTAATCAAAATCTATTGACACGATAGTAAAAGGTCGGAAGACCGCAGTTTCACGTGGAGCATTTGGAGATTTTTAGAGATTAGAGACTCTAGGAACAACATCTCAATTAACAAAATCTCAACTAAATTATAAAGGCCTGTCTCAAATACAAGCCGGTGCAGTTCGACGATTTGGGAAAATAAAAGCCCGGGCTATTATTTGAAGTTTTACTGGTATACCATTTTCACATCTTCATATAATGAGGATACAGTTTTTGCTTACCGTGCTGTTTCACCTTCATCCGTGACACCAACATGTTTCCTCTTCATGTGTTCGTGCATCACTGTGGTACTTCCATGCCACACAAGCTCAGCTTTGCATAACTTGCAGGTAACGATCTTCTTTGCTGCATTTAATGTAAAATGCTCCCATGCCTTAGATGACTTGGGGCGCACACTTTTTTCTGCCGCCGATTGATTTGTACTCTCTGCCATTTCGCGTGTGACTGTTGTCATGAAAGTGACGTCATCAGTAAACGCTCCCTGTGACGTAAGCAGACCAACTAATCGATAATGACATTCGTTGACAACGATTTTCATAATCGATTATTATCGATTTTATCGATTAGTTGTTGCAGCCCTAGAAATAATATTAAACCTGTCGCAAACCCCCAAAGCAATTGAATGAATTAGGAATAAGCCCCAGTTGCAGATCTTTAATTACTGCTCCTTAACCTGGTCCTGATGGACTCACACCCAGATGCTAAATCCGCTTCTCCATGTACTCAGCATTATTAACACCTTCTGCACCAATAAATCTAGGCCTACTCTAAATGTTATGTATATGGATTATATGAAGCAACACAGAAGTAGTAGTTAATTGCAGTTGCTACAGTCGCAGGCAATCACTAACATTACAGTCCTGACACTGTTATTTAATGTAGGTCCGATCATGGTGTGAGCGGTTCCTGAAGCGAGGGTGCGATAGACGTCGGGGTCTACCTCGGGGTCGGGGGGCCGGTTTCTCTTGGTTGATCCTGTGGAACTCAGTGATGAGGTTGGGGTCGAGGATGACGTTTGCTCCGACCTAGGATCTCTCCTCCGGGCCGTACCCCTCCCAGTCCACCAGGTATTGGATTCGACCTCGCTGACGTCTGGAGTCCAGTAGACCCCACACCAAGAATGCTTCTTCTCCGTCCACGAGCATGGGAGGGGGGCTAGGGTTGACTCCATCCTCCTCAGACAGCGGACCACCGGCCGGTTTCAGCAGGGATACATGAAAGGTCGGGGAAATGCGATAGTCGCGTGGGCTTGGGAGATTTCCATCATGATGTCCCACTGGACAGGGGCGAGGAGCAGCGCAGGCGAGATGATGGGCTCGGAGGTGGGGCTCGGAGGGGTGGAGTCGTGCTGTCGGGAGAGCGAGTCGGCCTTGACATTCTTTGATCCGGGGAGGTATGAGATAGTGAAGTTGAACCGTGTGAAGAATAGTGCCCACCTGGCTTGTCTAGGGTTGAGTCTTTTAGCCGAGCGCAGATATTCCAGGTTACGGTGGTCCTTGAGGACGAGGAAGGGATGTCTGGCTCTTTCCAACCAGTGACGCCACTCCTCGAAGGCTGCATTCATGGCCAATAGCTCGCGACTGCCCACGTCGTAGTTACGTTCGGCCGGCGAGAGTTTGCGTGAGAAGGCGCATGGGAACAGCTTGGGGGGATGCCAGTGTTGGATGCGTCAACCTCTACGACGAAAGAAACGTTGGGGTCTGGATGGTGCAGGATGGGAGCGGAGGTGAAACGATCCTTCAGTAAATCGAAAGCCTGTAGGGCGTCAGTGGTCCAGTGGAGCTTGGTTTGGCCTGCCTTTACCATGGAGGTAAGCGGTGCGGCAACTGTGCTGTAGTTCCGAATAAAGCGTCGGTAGAAGTTGACGAATCCCAAAAAGCGTTGGAGCTCCTTTAGTGTGTTCGGCTGTGGCCTGTTCAGGACAGCGTGTACTTTGCTTTCGTCCATGGCCACACCTTCTGGACTAATGATGTACCCAAGGAAGGAGACTGAGGTCAGATGGAACTCGCACTTCTCCGCCTTAGCGTATAGATGGTGCTTAATGAGCCACTTCAGGACTGCCCTGACCTGGGTGACGTGTTCCTCCAGCGAGTTGGAGTAGACAAGAATGTCGTCGATGTAAACGATCAGACACCGGTTCAGCATGTCCCTGAAGAGGTCGTTAATGAATGATTGGAACACCGAGGGACTGTTGGACAGGCCGAACGGCATCACAAGGTATTCATAGTGCCCACTGGTGGTTGAGAAGGCCGTCTTCCAGTCGTCCCCCTCCCTAATGCGGATCAGGTTATACGCGCTGCAAGGTCGAGCTTGGTGTAGATCTTAGCGGTTCTGAGCTGCTCAAGCGCCGCTGGGACTAGAGGAAGGGGGTACCGGAACTTGATTGTGACATCTTTAAGGCCGCGATAATCAATACAGGGGCAGAGAGTGTCGTCCTTCTTGCCCATGAAGAAGAACCCGGTGGCGGCTGGTGAAGCAGAAGGGCGGATGAATCCCTTTGCCAGCTCCTCCTCGATGTAGAGTTTCATGGTGTCTGACTCCGGCTCCGACAAAGGGAAGATCTGGCCTCTGGGTGGTGAGGCGCCGGGGGTGAGTTCAATGGCACAGTTACTTGAGCGGTGGGGCGGTAGCTGCGACGCTTTGGACTTACTAAATGCCTCACTGAGGTCGGCGTACTCAGGAGGTATTGAAGGGGAGTCATCTGGCTCCTTCAGGACCTTAGCAGTGCCCACGGTGGTCGGGTTGACGGGCTCGAGGCATCTGGAAATGTAGATTGAGTCCCATCGCGTGATCTGGTTGTCCCGCCAGGAGATTAGTGGGTCGTGTTCACGTAACCAGGGAAGACCAAGGATGACTGGGTTGTGAGGGGATTGGATGACAAAGAAGCGAGTGTTTTCGGTGTTCAGTGCCCCGACTCGCAGAGTGATGTCGGTGGTGGAGTGAAGAACTTGGCCGGTTCCCAGCAGGCGCCCATCTAGTGCAGCCACTGTTAAAGGAGGATCACAGGAGGTCAGAAGAATTTTATGTGATTGGACCAGAGCTTCATCGATAAAGTTACCCACTGCCCCCGAATCTATCAGAGCCCTGGTGTCGATAACGACAGACTGGCACGTGAGCCTAACGGGCACTTCGAGACAGGCTGTGGGTGGTGTGGATGAGGCTAGTGAACTCACCTCACGCCGATGTGATGGAGAGGGTCGAGTCAGGCAGTTGGCTCGCAGATGACCGGCCTGGCTGCAGTAGAGGCAGAGGTGATTGGTGATGCGGCGATTACGCTCCTCTTGAGTGAGGTGTGCCTGACCGATTTGCATGGGTTCGACACTTTCGCTGGGGAGACGCATCGGGACAGAGGGTTTGGCCCCCTGAGTAGGTCGCCTGGAGCGAAGGAGGTTGTCGATGCGGATTTCCAGGGTGATGAACTGATCAAGCAATACACCCTCATCGCGACAGGCTAGCTCGGACTGCACTTCCTCATTCAGTCCTTGATGGAAGAGCAGCTTGAGCGTGTCTTCAACCCAGACGGTCTGCGTGGCGAGGGTGTGGAAGGACAGCACGGAGTGTTAATAGTTGCTCACCTGCGCTCTTACCACTCTCTGGGTGGTCGAAAACCTCGGACAGACGTTGCCTGAAGGTAAACTCAAGCCCTGGTTGGTCCAAACGGTGGTGGCCCATTTGCGCGCTCTTCCCGTGAGCAGGGAACACAAGAAGAGGATCTTGCTCTCGTCAGTGGGATAAAAGGCGGCTGCTAGGAGAGGTAAATGGAGCACTGCATAATGAACCCTTTGCATTCGGAGGGCTTACCGTCAAATTTCTCAGGCAGTGCTAGTCGTTGGGCGGCGGTAGCGCCGCGGAAAGACTGAACAGCGGGCGTTTGGCTAGTGGAAGGCACTGTGGGCACGGGCTGGGGTGCTGGCTGCTGCAGCCCTTGGATGGACCTCATTACCTCTTCCATCAGTGAAGTGAGACGGCTGAGTTGATGCTGATGGGAGACCAACAGGTTCGCTTGGGCGGAGAGTTCTTCCGACACCCGGGAAAAGACCGCTGGATCGGTGAGTGGCGAAGTCTTCTGTAACGCTGACTCAGGTTGATTGGGATCCATGAGCAGTCTTTATTTAGAGACAGGGTTCAGGTCAAAAAACAGGCAAGGTTCAGATATGGGGCAGACTGGAGTGTTAGAGGCAATCAAGTTCGTGGTCAGGAAGGCAGTGGATCGAGGCAGGCAGCAGATATCGAAGACGGGTAGACTGGCGTAGGTAACAAGGGCTGGCGGCAGGCAATCGTGGTCGTAGACAGGCAGGGTAAGAACACAGGAGATCAAATAGCAGGTTGATAAGTAAACGCTCAGTAATGCAGCTGGGGCAAACAAGACTTTGCAGTGAAGGCACAGACACGCGTGATTTAAATAGTGTGGAGGTAATGGGGAACAGCTGCGTGCAATCGAGCCAGGTATGTGTGGTTATGGGAAGTGGTTAGAGGTTAGAATTCGGGTGAATTAGATCTCCGATGGCCGGTTGAGGAGGCGCCTTCACCGGCGTTCGTGACAATATCACTGCAGAATATTCGACCACTAAACTACACAGTCACTGGTGCTTGAAATCTAAACACTTACCAACCAGTTGCCAAGTCACATAGAGCAAAATTTGGTTGCAAATGTGAATTATTTCCTCTCATTGTCTCATTGAAAATTCCATATTTTTATTCTACTATTTCATTGCATGGCTTACAATCCATTTACACAACCAACTTCTTATGAATGTGCCGTCTTTGTTTATATCATTGGTGCTTGAGGGAATGGACTATATAAAAGGACACAGATGGAATAATAATGGAGAAGAACCTCCAAGTTAAACTGCACTTGACCCATTAGCGCTTTGCAAGCAATTTTGCCAAACCCTTGCTGCTATACTTAGCACATGCTTGCACGAAAATACCAAAACTTCATGAGCCATTCTCATTGACTTATGCGTATGACTTAAAGCAAAATGCAGCGCTTAAAATAGAGCCCTTAATGGTGAAACTTTGTTCATCAAGACAACGCATGTCCTTTTAGTAAACTATTTTATTGTGACTTTGGAAAACAATAATCAGTTATTTCCAGAAGTCCCTGCCTTAACACAGGACATTTGATTATACAATATATATTTGAAATAGATAAGTTTCTTCTTGTTTGTTATCAGTTATGAGATTGGGTGTTTTATGTAACATTTAATGTAGTTTAGTTAATGTTTATTGTATTATTTTAGTGTCACATGCGTTACCCTAATGATGTTTTGTTTTGTTTGTGACACTGTGCAGTGTCAATAAACGTTTACTGGCTAAAGCTACTGAAAGGTCCACTCTTGCTGAACTTTAAGGCCCTGTCCCAAATGGCACAGTTGATGTGGACATGCAGTCTTGGAGCCTTAATTTGTGCATTTCTACGAAAAACGCTCAGGTGGGTCATTGAGGCCATTTGTGCCTTTTGGCTGAGCCCACATCAGTGCGAGCTCCACATCAGTCTACTACACAACAGTCCCCAATGCTGATCCTCATGACCAATTAAAGTGGACTGGAGTTTCCGAGCTAGAGAAAAATAAACCTTGCGGATGAGGCAGTATCAATTGCAATTAGTTTTTTCTTGATTGTCAATGCAAATCACTTGCTTTTCTTGTGTATATACCTGTTGGATCACATTTAAATCTGATGTGTATAACTGGTTCAAAACATTTCCAGAGATATGGAATACCTTTTCTTGGGAAGTTTTATGTTCATAAAAGTAAGAATCTAAAACTTAACCGTTGTTACTGTCATTTCAAATAAGATTTTAGAATTATTGTGAATCTCTAACATATCTAAACAGGAGAGAAAACTTTTCTGCACAAAAATGTAGCTTGTAGGATTGCTTGTATTTATTGTACTGAATACAGCAACGTTCAATCTACCGGCAATATTTGTACAGTATATACCTGCAAAAGTGTGTTGGTGTGTATAAATATAATGATTTTTTGCCATCTACGGTGGTGTGTGAGGCATATGTTCTTTCTATACATTTGAATGTGTTCTAAGCACCTGCCAGCAACTATCCAGGTATCTGAGTAATGTATATTTGTTTGGAAAATTAACAATGCATAAAATCTTAGACAGTTTACTAACTTTAAACTATACAAACGAGAGAAAGAAGGTTGGTCCAATCAGGACACTGGAACAGGAAGGCGCCAAATTGGAATCTCCTCGTCAAAAAGATATAAAAGAATACTTACAACAGCCACACACGGTTCTGAGTCTCCAATCTGCTCCATGAGGCACTAACACATAGGGCTGAACCCGACCAAAGATTTTCCTAGTCGACTAGTAGTCGTTAGTTTAAGCCATTAGTCGACTAGTTGTCTCATGTTTATGACATTAATTTAATTACTTAAATATATATTTTTTGCAGGCATCAGAAAATGGTTTGAGTACCAGGGCTGAGAAAGAATGTTAAAAGTAACATTTCTTACACTGTTCTACTTTACAGATAAATACTAAACCATAATAATGAGCCTTTAAAATATTAATTATACAAGCGCACGCAAGTAGCGAGCCACAGCGACACCGGCAAAAGCGATAATGATTCTGAGAATGTTGGAAAAACCAGCAAGGACTGTCTGAACATTTTGTTAATTTATAGAGAGAAATGCACATTAGGGTTGTGCCGACAGACGATGATCTCGGGGAATGACGATGGTCAGAGTGATCACCAATAGCTGCCTTTGTCAATGTCAAGACGATATTTGGCTCGTTTTCCCATTAATGTATTAAATTATTATTATTATTATTATTATTATTATTATTATTATTATTGGGCCATTATTATTATCAAATTAATATTATAAATAATTTGCCCATAGACAAACAGACACGCTTGAAGAAAAACACTTCATTACAATATTAAGAACAGATGACAGAAAAGCCGTCTATTCAAATTTATTCACACATGATGCATTTTCACGGACAAAGAAATAACCGACGGGTAGAGAATGCACGGATGAAGTAGTTTAGTTTCCAAAGAGATGTTGCCCTTCACAACTGTTGAAAAGCCATCTTTCAAAAAGCTGAACAACACACATTTTAATTACACTTAATTATTTTCCAGTTTCCAGGAATGTTTAGATAAAAACTTTCAAAGTTTGAAATCAAGGTGTCTTGCTTTATTGTGTATCCTTAGCGAAAATTACCTTATAATACCACCTAGCATCCAACCAGTGGTAATATCTGTGTTTGTTGGTTTCCTGTGTAGCTTTTTATTCTGCGACCAATCAAAATTTGGTCAACCAAGACTCTTTTCATTGACTAACGTTTGGTCGACTATTAGGTGCAGCCCTACTAACAGACCACTATGTTCTGAGTCTCTACAGGAGACTGTAACAGATCACTCCAACGTTTATGCATCTCTGCTCCAGGAGAGATAACAGATATAACCAGCAACAAGTTGAAGTTCTCACGAGCAAATCTTTATTCAAAGTTTACATTGTCTGCGAGTTACAGATTGTTAAGGACCCTCACGGTGCTCCAGGAGATCAGCGTTCTCCAGGGCTTCGTGTTAAAGACTGTTGAAATCCAGCTCCTTCTCTACTGCAATGCACAACAGCAAAACCAGTGGAAGACTTTGCTGTTACCAAGATCAACACATGATCAAGCAGAATGTAAATTATGCTTTCCAAACCTATTTCCAGAGAACTTGGCATTATGTTTTTAATAAGTGTATCCTATCAGTTTATGATTTTCTAATGCTCCTTAGATTGCATAATCTGTGTACCAAATGTTTTACAAATAATCTTTGAGTTATTTGTTTAATTCGAGATTAGGTCTTCACCTTTAGTTTACAGAGAAACAGCAGTTTATCTTTCCAGAAGATAGACAATACTCTGCCAAATATTTATCCAACTCAACCACTAGCATCTTTCCATTCTATGCACTTTTTTTTTATCCATTTGTAGTATATTTTAGCATAGTAGTACGGCTGGGACAACGCGTCGACGTCATCGTTGACGTCGACGCAAAAAATACGTCGACGCAAAATATGCGCGTCGATTCGTCAGACCCAAAACAAAGATGGCGGCGCCCGAGAGTAGTAGCAACACGAGTGGCTCCTCAGACTATCAGAAGTGCAAGGCACTAGTTCCTCTAAAGTATGGGAATTCTTTTACATTAAAGGAAACAATTCCGTGATATGTCGTCTTTGCAAAATGGAGATGGCCTTCCATTCTAGCACCACGGCAATGCACCAGCACCTGAAAAGGCGCCGCGCGTGCACAGTATTTTTAAGGTGAAAGGAAAGTGTCAGAGTGTAAGTTGTTATTTGCATGTGAATGAATATGCTTTTTTTCAGTATGTTCAACATAAATGTTGAATTCTGAATGTTTATTTTCATTATTTATTTTTTGTTGGAAAAGCACTTTCTGTATTAGCTTAAAGCCCCCAAGTTTACAATAGTTACTGTATTCTTTCAATAGCTCTAAGAAAGGGTGGCTGGGTGACCTTTTTTTTTTTTTATTGAATGCTAGACATCAGAATGCATAATTTTGCTCTTGTACACTTAACTTGAATTTTATTTTTGAGTTTAAGAAAAAGGTGAGTGGCAGAGTGTATTACTACTATATGTTGTTGTTATTTTTATGTGAATGAAGAATTAAAAGATGCACTTTTTTCAGTAAGCTAGGACTATGTGTTTTCAACATAAATGTTCAATTCTGTTGGTTCAGGAAGGACGCCATGACAGGCTGCTGGCTCCCACTGTCGCTGTAAATTTGTATTTATTTTTTGTTGGAAAAGCACTTCTGTATTAGCTTACATTGGTTACTGTATTCTTTCAATTGCTCTAAACAAGTATTTTGGGTGACCTTTTTATTTTTTTATTGAATGCTAGACTTCAAGTTGTTGTTATTTTTAATCTGAAAGAAGAATTACAAGATGCACTTTTTTCAGTAAGCTAGGCCTATGTGTTTTCAAGGCTTCAAGGTTTTATTGAATGTTACCTCTGACTAAGAATGCATTACTTTGCACTTGTAGAGTCTTTTATTTTGGAATTTTAAGAGCAATAAACATACACTCACCTAAAGGATTATTAGGAACACCTGTTCAATTTCTCATTAATGCAATTATCTAATCAACCAATCACATGGAAGTTGCTTCAATGCATTTAGGGGTGTGGTCCTTGTCAAGACAATCTCCTGAACTCCAAACTGAATGTCAGAATGGGAAAGAAAGGTGATTTAAGCAATTTTGAGCGTGGCATGGTTGTTGGTGCCAGACGGGCCGGTCTGAGTATTTCACAATCTGCTCAGTTACTGGGATTTTCACGCACAACCATTTCTAATGTTTACAAAGAATGGTGTGAAAAGGGAAAAACATCCAGTATGCGGCAGTCCTGTGGGCGAAAATGCCTTGTTGATGCTAGAGGTCAGAGGAGAATGGGCCGACTGATTCAAGCTGATAGAAGAGCAACTTTGCCTGAAATAACCACTCGTTACAACCGAGGTATGCAGCAAAGCATTTGTGAAGCCACAACATGCACAACCTTGAGGCGGATGGGCTACAACAGCAGAAGACCCCCCCGGGTACCACTCATCTCCACTACAAATAGGAAAAAGAGGCTACAATTTGCAAGAGCTCACCAAAATTGGACAGTTGAAGACTGGAAAAATGTTGCCTGGTCTGATGAGTCTCGATTTCTGTTGAGACATTCAGATGGTAGAGTCAGAATTTGGCATAAACAGAATGAGAACATGGATCCATCATGCCTTGTTACCACTGTGCAGGCTGGTGGTGGTGTAATGGTGTGGGGGATGTTCTCTTGGCACACTTTAGGCCCCTTAGTGCCAATTGGGCATCGTTTAAATGCCACGGCCTACCTGAGCATTGTTTCTGACCATGTCCATCCCTTTATGGCCACAAGGTATGTACCCATCCTCTGATGGCTACTTCCAGCAGGATAATGCACCATGTCACAAAGCTCGAATCATTTCAAATTGGTTTCTTGAACATGACAATGAGTTCACTGTACTAAAATGGCCCAGATCTCAACCCAATAGAGCATCTTTGGGATGTGGTGGAACGGGAGCTTCGTGCCCTGGATGTGCATCCCACAAATCTCCATCAACTGCAAAATGCTATCCTATCAATATGGGCCAACATATCTAAAGAATGCTTTCAGCAACTTGTTGAATCAATGCCACGTAGAATTAAGGCAGTTCTGAAGGTAAAAGGGGGTCAAACACAGTATTAGTATGGTGTTCCTAATAATCCTTTAGGTGAGTGTATATTGCAATGTTAAGGAATTAATTGTTTTTTCATTGAGATATGTAAATCAACATGTATAAATTGCTATTAGTCAATTAATGGGGAGATAATCGAATCGAAATCGAATCGGACTGGAAAAATTAATCATTAGATTAATCGATGCATCGAAAAAATAATCGCTAGATTAATCGTTTAAAAAATAATCGTTTATCCCAGCCCTACATAGTAGTACCAATTTGTAGTTGTTGTTAGTTGTTCATGTTTATCTTTTTGTAAATAAAATTCATTTTATTACAAAAGTGTCTTCCTCCTGATACAGAAGGGGTCTAAAGTTTAGGTTGAATCTCAAAAATCCTTCAGATTAATCTGATGACCAACTCCTACGAATTTACATATTACTAATTTATTGAATGGTCCATTTGGATTATTCTTATGAAATTCTTTAGCTGGTGCCCTGATGATAGAGGGAGGGGCCATTTAGACATTTATAAACACAAACACAACACCTCAACTGACGTGATCAAACATTACAATATGTAGTGTCCTGTGCCTTTTGTAAATTATAATTGATGGCCAAGAGTTATTATAACTACAATCCCATAATGACTGAAATATTGTTAATTTATTTTTACAGTAAGGTTTTGGCAACAACAGTTGAAGTTCATGAAGTTGTTTATCAATGCAACTCATTTGGTGCAGTGCTGTGCCAGGAGTGCTGGTATATTTGTTGAGCTAATATTAAAAGACAGAGGCCATGTGCTGCTCCCTGTATATACAAAGCCAATTACTTATCTTTCAATCTATGGGATACGCTCATTAATAAACTGTGTAAAACATATTTTTACCTCTATAGAATAACTGTAAAAAAGTCTTTAAAAGCATATTATTATCAAAAATTAAGAGGGAATAATTACTTTTCAGAAGATCAAACATCTTTTAGATATGTTTCACATGTAGGGTAAGTCTCAGAACTTAGTGTGTAGTGATCCAGTGGTTAGTGTATCTGATGGATAGGATTATCTGTTGTGGGCTCTATTTTAAGTAAAAGACATGTAGGCAAACACAGGGAAGTAGTAATATGAGATGCAGTACACTGAGGCATACAGATGAGGTTTATGCTCATGGTGTCAATGGAAACACTTTGTACTCTGGAGTTTAACGTTGAGTGCTCAGATCTCATAGAAACTTGTCTTGCGTAGCCAGACTTTTTACTACTGGCATGAAGTCTGGAGTGTGTTGCATCTTATTCTGGTCAAGAACTGCCCACTTAGACATGAAAAGACTGTCT
Organism: Xyrauchen texanus; assembly: GCF_025860055.1. Classification (NCBI taxonomy): domain Eukaryota; kingdom Metazoa; phylum Chordata; class Actinopteri; order Cypriniformes; family Catostomidae; genus Xyrauchen; species Xyrauchen texanus. Next base: position 14,391,771 of record NC_068292.1, on the reverse strand, counting down.
GACTGTTAACATGCAAAGTGATTAAACCCAGTGTGTTTTATACTTGCATGCCACTCAGGAGCATGTTTATCTGAGATGTGTTTATGATCAGTTTTTCAATTAATACAAAAGGTAGTAATAAGTACTCATCATTTTGAATACATTACTGAAAACAAAGCAGAATGCACTATTCAGCACATGGATATCTAGTTTAATTGCTACAAAAAAAACTAAAATACAATTCAGAATATCTTCAGAATATCTTTCAATTGGCAACTCCAGTGAATAGATCTTCAGATATGACCTTGCTTTTTTGTGTGCAATATCCTTCAGGCAATCAGTAAATGGACTTTGGGTGGTCCGTGGCTGTGCTGCCTGAGGCTGAGACTAGGTTAAGTTTGGATCTAGGTGAACCGTTCAGGATATTGGCTTACAAGTTCAATGTCAATACAAAAGTGTAAAGTTAATGAATGTGACCTTATTGTAAAGTGTTAACTAAAATTCAAGCAAGAATCTTTTTTTACTCGGACAAGTGATTGACCAATTTACTTGTACGAAGGACAAGCACATGACAATGCTGAATGTCGAGCCCTGAAGGGTTAAGCTCTTAACTGGGAGACCCACCTGAGGGACGGAGTGGGCACAGCTATTATAGGGTTAACCCTGAACTATAAAGGGTTAACCATGGTTAACATCCATTATGGAGTAATGGTGTGTTCCATTTGTACTTGGAAGTCGGAAATTCAGAGTTCCCAGTAGGATCTTTTAACTGGAATGCCCCATCAAGTCAGAGTTCCGACTCAACTTCGGAAACTCGGAGGAACCGCAACAACCCTGACTTCAGAATCCAAAATGGCTGCTAAGCGCATCAAAGTGAAACAGTAGTAATATATTATATATAAGCACTTCAGTTTGTCTGTGTCTCAAACTCAGTGGTGCACATGGTACTATCAAACCACTATCTGTGGACATGACACTTTGGCATTATCTGTGCAAAATCTGTGTGTTTTTATCAACTGGTATTGCTAACAATGGCTACTTCCCCCACCCCGTTGCTTGGAAAGTAAACGTTTTTTAACTCGTTAG